>NW_019232077.1:125395-190256 GCF_002742605.1 Olea europaea var. sylvestris
AAAAAATTAATTTAATTATATTATTTTATTTTTTTTTTTTTTTTTTTTTTTTTTTTTTTTTTTAGGGTTTTCTCTCTTCACATATTGTTGAGGGTGAGATTGCGGATGGGGGCCTCCTTTGAAATTTGTAAAATTTCGAGGGGCTCTTACAATTATGAAAGTGGGTAAATTTTGCAATTTTAAACCATGGACTTTTTCTGCAATTTATTAAGTTTGAAGGGTCAGATTTTAATTTTAAATTTAGGTCAATGTGTAAATTTTAAAAGGTGTTTTAAATTTAAAATTTAAAATGGGTATTAAATTTGTGTTTTTAATTGGGTCTGACCCATGTTTTAAGTTGGCCCAAAGTTAACATTATATTTAAAATTAAAAACTTTATGTTTTGTTAAAATTAGATTTTAACTAAAATATTTAATTTTATTCCATTTGATTAGAGTTGGACTCTAATCTTATATTAGTTAAAATTTGATTTTAATTAATATTATTTCCCCAATATATATTGAAATTGGAGTAGGGCTCTAATTTAATAATTAATTAAAATTTGATTTTAATTAAATTATCACACCCTAAATTTTTTTATAGAATTAGAGTTGGACTCTAATCTGGAATTTAATTAAAATTTGATTTTAATTAAATAGGCCGCCAATTATGTTAAAAATTAATATGATTAATTAACTATTTAATTATTTCGATCCAATTTTTAAATGAGTTTTGACGACTGTAATTGCTAGATTCTTGAGACATTGCATATAATATTAGATATTATATAGGAAACATTTAAGTGATGAATTTTTATTTATGGATGATTATGAACTCGACCATTTGGATGTGTTGAATGGTTGATTTAATTCTTGTCGTTTTATGGGTCTGCGAGCTCTTATTGTTTTGGACCTGCGAGCTCTTTATTAATTTTGGACCTGTGAATCCGTTGTTGTTATTATTATTATGGGCCTTTGAGTCCAATTTCATTTAGAACTTGATGCGAACCCCGTAGCAATGTTGACTACGAAACCCACAACGAGATTGACGAACCCAAGAAAGCCAAATTAATCCAAAGTTTAGGATTAACCCAAAAGAAAGTCGAACAAAAAAATCCAACAAGAACGAAGCTTGAAAGACCCCTTGATCACGCAATCCAAGAATTAAATCCGGTTGTTTGAACACCACAAGTTAACACTTGATAAGTTCGAAGTTGTTCAATGAAGAACGATGAAGAGAAGACAATACGCCTCACTTTAATTCAATATCAATAATGTCAAATGTTTTTTTAACAATTGAATGGAAACTCCTATTTATACTAAACCTATAAACTAGGTAAAAATCGTGCAAAAGTCGAGCATAATCTCCAAAACATGGAAAAGAATCAAAATCTAACAAAATATGGAAAATTGCCAAAATTGAAAAATTCGCCAAATTTTTGGCTTGTGCGGCCACATGGTGTAAATCCATGCGGTCGCATCGTTCAACTGAAATTGCATTTTTGGTTTTCGGTATGCATGTGTGCGGCCGCATGTGGTTTTGCCTGTGCGGCCGCATGGTGTTGTCTTCAGCCTTCGCTTTCGTCACTTGATAACAAATTGATCCAAGTTGATTCGGCCTTCGACCCGAACATGAAAGTTGCTCCATTTTGAGGCCCGAACATGGTTCCATCAATGGTTTTTTGAACGAGCAATCCCATCACTTGGTTCACTTGCTTTGTCGTTGATCGCATCATTGGTTAGCCATCGACTATCAACGGGTCTCGTCTCGCACTTGCTTTCGTCGGGCTCGACTCCTGGATCATATCAGAACTGCGTGCCAACTAGTAAGATACATGTTGTAGCTGGACTAATTGAAGGCACGAGAAAAGGAGGAAACCATGGAGATGGTGCATTCATATTGATTCAATGCCATACCCCCTAGGAACTAACCAACTAGTTTTTCCTTTGGCTCGGGAAAACTAGATAAAATAAGTCCATAATCATCCGTACTATTATTTGTACATTTATTTGCATAGTTTATATATATATATAATTACTTGATGAGACCATTGCATCTAAATCCCTCGTTAAAATATTAAGTTGGTATTATTTACCTTCCGTCATTATAGTGAAAAATGAGAATCCTATATTGATCTCAGCTTGTTGAGTACACTCAAAGCTGGTCTATTAGAGATATGTTTGACACTATGAAATATTTGATATTTCTGAATGATGGGTTTGACTTAACTAAAATTTATCTTTTGTTCAGTACACTCAAGGAGATAAGTTTTAGAGGCATGTTAAGCTAACACATAAGATGTGTGAAGACAAAGAGTTGTCAGCTTAATGATATGGGAGTTGTATGGAGATACAATTGATAATATAATCTACCCAGATATTTTATTAAGGTTTGTTGAGTACACTCAAGATCTTGATTTAACTAATGGGATCCTAACCCACTGGGAATCAAATGTGGATTCTAATAATTTATGTATGAGGATCATGGATTTATTTTAAACAGTAGGAGCACGTTTAATTAAAGTCCATATTGAATTTGTGCAAATACATTACAATACATATTGATTCTATATTTTTCGTCATTTATAGTTTTTGAATCATGAGTAATCATATGAATTTGAGAGGCATACTAGATGCTAACAAACTGATTAGACCAAATTTTTTCAATTGGCACCGCAATTTGAGAATTGTTCTCAAGCATGAGAAAATTGGGTATGTCCTTGAGTAGCCCCTTCCAGAGGTACATACTGAAAATTTCATTGAGGAAGAGGTGGCTACTTACAACAAACACAGTGATGACGATAACACTGCAGCATGTGTGATGCTTGCAGCTATGTCACCTGAGTTGCAAAAGCAACATGAAGGTATGGATGCTTACACTATGATTTTTCATCTCAAGGATTTGTAAGATGAACAATCTCGTGTGGAGAGGCATGAGCCCCTAAACAACTGTATCGATGCAAAATGGTAGAGGGGTCTTTAGTCAGTGCTCATGTACTAAAGATGATTGGTTTTATTGAGAAATTGGCTCAATTCGGTTTTATCATGGATCAAGAACTAGGTATTGACTAGGTTCTACAATCTCTGCCAGATAGTTATTTATAGTTCATCATGAACTTCAATATGAATAAGATCGGATGCACACTTTCTGAGTTGCTTAATATGCTTAAAATTGTGGAGCCCAATGTCAAGGCTAGCACTGGGCATGTCTTAGCCATTCAATCCTCCAAGCGCACTAAGAGGAAAATCAAATAAAGTTTTAAGAAAACATCCAAGAAGGCTAAGGGCAATAACAAAGTAGTCAAAGCAGACAAGGACAATACCAAATCTGATAACCCGTGCTCTCACTGTGGAGTGAAAGGTCATTGGAAGAGGAACTGCAAGGCTTACCTTGCAAGCTTGAAGGGAAAGAAGTCTTCTGAAACTTCTACTTCAGGTATTTTTGCCTACTTCATTAGCTTTTTGGGTATTAGATATCGGATGTGAATCTCATATTTGTATAAATATGCAGGGACTAAAGAGAAGTAGACCATTGCAGAAAGGAGAAGTTGACCTACGCGCGGAGTATAGAGTAAGAGTTGCTGCATTAGTTGTAGGGACATACTTCTTACCACTACCTTCGGGCTTAGTATTAGAATTAGAAAATTGTTATTTTTTCCTCGCCATTACTAAAAACATTATTTCTCTTTGGTGTTTGGACATGAATGGTTTTTCAATTAATGTTAAGAACAATTGTTGTTTGTTTTATAAAGATGAGATCTTTTATGGTTGTGGTGTGTTGCAAAATGGAATTTATATTCTTGATACTATGTCATCTATTATGAGTATAGAAAATAAAAGGCATAAAAGTGATAATCTAAAAAATACCTATCTCGGCATTGCAGACTGGGTCATATCAACGACAAACACATTTCCAAGTTACATAAAGATGGATACTTGGGGTTAACTAATTTTGAATCATTTGACATATGCAAGTCATGCCTATTAGGTAAAATGATAAAATTTCCTTTTACTAGGAAAAGGAGAAAGAGCTGTAGAACTATTGGGACTAATACATACTGATTTATGTGGACCCATGTCAATCACCGTCAGAGGTGGTTTCTCTTCATCATATTTACTAATGATCTTTCTAGATATGTTTGTGTATATCTAATGAAATTCTAGCACGAAGCACTTGAAAAGTTCAAGGAATTCAAACTTGAAGTAGAGAAATAGACCTGTAAAAATATTCTCACGCTGAGATCAGATCAAGGTGGAGAATATTTAAAGGAAGAATTTTTAGATTATCTAAAATAGAATAGGACTATCTCGAGTGGACTTCGCCATATACACCGCAACATAATGGTGTATCTGAACGGATGAATTGCACATTGTTAGACATGGTGTGATCAATGATGAGCCATGCAAACATCCCAAAATAATTTTGGGTCATGCACTAATTACGGTATGCTATACACTTAATCGTGGTCCATCTAAAACAAAACTCCATACAAGCTATGGAGAGGAAAATACCAAACTTATCTCACATAAAAGTTTGGGGCTACGATGCTTATGTGAAGCGAAATGAATCGGATAAACTTGATGCTAAATCTGATAAATGCATATTTATGGGATATCTAAAAGAGATAATTGGATATCAGTTCTATAATCCCATTGAGAAGAATGTGTTCATCTCAAGACATGCCATATTCCTAAAGATAGTGGGAGCAAGATAGAACTTGAAGAAGTTCAAGAATCCACAGATACTGTTGACCAATTAGATGAACCTGAGTCCGATCCCACACTTGCTGATAGACAGACTCTTGATCAGGATGTAGAGACTCCTAAGGACACTCCAGCTCAGCATAAATTAAGTAGGATCATTCGACCTCCTAGAAGGTACAAATTCACAATTACTAATCAAGTATTATTAAATGAGGACTATGAACCTACAAATTACGTAGAAGTGAAGTCAAGTGTTAAGTCGACGAGATGGCAAGAGGCCATGAAATCCGAAATGAACTCGATGTATGAGAACAAGGTTTAGACCTTGGTTGACCTTCCTCGTGGAGGTTGATGTAGATGGAAACATCCATACATATAAAGCAAGGCTAGTAGCAAAAGGTTACACACAAAACAAGGTATTGACTTTGATGAAACCTTTTCGCCTATAGCCATGCTGAAGTCCATTCGGATCTTGCTTGCAATAGCTATATACCATGATTTTGAGATATGGCAAATGGACGTCAAAACTACTTTCCTTAATGGAAACTTGCAAGATGAGGTGTACATGATACAGCCAGAAGGTATTGAATCTAAAGAAGTCAAGGTATGTAAGCTTAATCGATCTATTTATGGATTAAAGCAAGCCTCTAGGAGCTGGAATCTTCATTTTGATGAGACAACCAAAAGGTTTGATTTTATCAACAATGAAGATGAACCTGTGTTTACAAGAAGACAAGTGGAAACGCGATCATATTCCTAATATTATATGTCGATGACATATTATTAATGAGAAATGACATCCCAATACTTCAATTGGTAAAATTATAGTTGTCAAAGAATTTCTCCATGAAAGATACGGGAAAAGCAGTGTATATCCTGGGAATCAAGATCTATAGGAATAGATCTAAGAGATTGCTTGGCTTATCCTAATCTTGGTACATAGGCAAAATCTTGAAAAGATTTAACATGGAAGAGTCCAAGAGATGTTTGTGCCCTATGTCACATGGGATTTACCTCTCAAAAGATATGTGTCCTAAAACACATGATGAAAGAAATCGCATGGATAAGATTCCTCATGCTTCGACAATACGATCTATCATGTATGCGAAGCTATGTACGAGACTAGATGTTTTATATGCTTTAAGTGTTGCGAGCAGGTTTCAAGCAAACCCTGGTGAGAAACACTGGATAGCAGTTAAGAACATTCTTAAGTACTTGAGAAGGACTAAAGATGTGTTCTTGATCTATGGAGGAAATGAACTAAAGGTTCATGGGTATATTGATGCTAGCTTTCAATCTGATAAGGATAATTGCAAGTCTCAATCTAGATATATGTTTACTCTCAATAATGGAGCGGTTAGTTGGAAAAGTTCCAAACAGGAGATAATAGCTGATTCAACGATAGAAGTCGAGTACATTGCTGCTTCTGAAGCAGTGAAAAAGCTATCTGGATCAAGAAGTTCATTAATGAACTGGGAGTCGTTCTTAGCATTGTTGATCCCATACCTTTGTATTGTGATAACAATGGAGCCATCGCACAAGTGAAGAAACCGAGGTCTCATCAACAATCCAAACATGTGCTAAGACGATATCATCTCATCAGGAAGATTATACAAAGAAATGACGTAAAGATAAAGCGTGTTCCCATAGACGACAATATTGTAGATCCATTGACAAAGCCATTGTCACAATATAAACATGATCGTCATATGGACGCTTATGGCATTAGATACATGAATGATTGGATCTACTGCAAGTGGGAGTTTGTAAGTGTCATGCCCTAAATCCAATCGATTTAGGTTGTAAACACTTTAAATGTGTTTAATGCATTTATTTTTAGCAAGATCTATTATTTGTTTGAATTAATATTTCGATAAATAATATTAAATAATAGAGTCCAAAGATTCAAGTTTAAGTAATTAGTTAATCACAAAGAGTTGTGATTGTGAGATACAAATTACATATGGTTGGATCTTGAATAATCCATAGTCATAAGTAATAACAAGATATGAATATCATTATTACGGATAGACCATCACGTGTGTCATTTCTTACTTGTGAAGTAAGTAGCTGATCTCATAAGCTAAAGTGTGGTGACACAGATAAATGTGTGGATGTTTTGTTATAGAACGAAACATTGGAATCTCGCTAAGAGATTCCACATGGGTAACTATCAAAGTGTTAGTGGTTAATCTCTAACGTTCAGTAATGGAATTGGTCCTTTGACTTGAGGTCGTCATAGTGCCTTCTATAAGGACAGTCATGCTTTGACGATCTTGGATGTTGCTCTGCCAATGGCTGCTAATACGACATCGTTCGACTATGTGAAGAACCATGTAAAGGTTGTGAATGACCAATAGAGAATTCGTCACTCTTAGATAGTAAGAAATTTTGATCTATATTTCATTAGATTAAGTCGATAACAAAATCGTTGGCCAAGTTATACTCATAAGTTGAAAAGGAGTTTTCGACTCATATTGATTTAATAGCAGAATGAAAGATATGATTGATAATCGAGATTGACACATTCCCTTATCTCGTGATTGATCTGATCACATTAACGAAGGAATTATAGTTTCGTGGTAAACGAACATGTTTGGTTTTGTCATACAATGCGATATTTTTCATCACATGTGTTGCCCTAATACATTGGTAGATGCCAATCTAGGATGGAGAGTATGAATTGGTGATAAATTATAAGGGTGTTTTAATTTATCAATTTTAATTAGATTGAAATAATAATTCACGTCGTTAGACATTGTGATTGGGAACCTGATGGGTCGCACACAAAAGAGAATTGGAAGATTAATTAATATAACAATCGTTGGATAGATTAATTAATTAGGTTGGTTATTTATAGGCTTGATTTAATTAATTGGATTAATTAATTCGCGGACCAAATTTAATTAAATGGATTAATTAAATATTGGATTGGGTCAGGTCAAGCCCATTTGGGCTTGTATAAATACATGACTAGGGTTTTCAATTCGGTAGAGAATCTCATAATTCTTGCTTGCACAAGAGGAGAAAATCCCTGTGGCTACAATCTATTCTCTGTGTGGAATTCATTGAAAGCTGGACAATTGGACAGTTATGGGAGGCAGATCCATGTTGCTGGAACAAAGATAACGCAAAAGAGTTTGCTGATTTAAGAAAAAGTATAACTTTTATCACAATTCTTATCTAAAAATACAAAGATGAATCCTAGTGGGAATTGAAATTGTTTTTATTTTCGCTGCGCATGTTTAAGTAAATTCCCAACATGAACAGTATCAAATTTAAATTTGAGTCAATTTTGATTGAAAGCGTGTCAATGAACTAAACCCATGTAAAATTTTAGTCAAATTTGATTAGAAGAGCACCAATGAAAAAAATTCAAATGAAATTTCATTCAAATTTGATTTAAAAGGCGCCATTTAGCAAAACTCAGATGAAATTGCAGTCATATTCAATTTGAAGCGCGCCAATGAAAAAATCAAGAGAAATTTTAGTCAAATTTGAGTGGAAACACTCTAAAGAACTATACCCATGTGAAATTTTTGTTAAATTTCATTGAAAACGTGCCAATGATAAAAATCAACTCAAATTTTAGTCAAATTTGATTAGAAACATGCTAACGAACTAGTCCCAGTTGAAATTTTAGTCAAATTTGTTTGGAAACACACCAATGAATAAAATGTAGTTGAAATTTTAGTTAAATTTGATTGGAAACTCCCCGATGAACAAATCTTAGGTGAAATTTTAGTTGAATTTGATTAGAAACACACCAATGAACTAAACCCATGTGAAATTTTAGTCAAATTTGATTGGAACACACCACTGAACAAAATCCAGAGGAAATTTTACTCAAATTTGATTTAAAACATGCCATTTAACAAAACTCAGTTGAAATTGTAGTCATATTTGATTTGAGTACGCCAATGAAAAAATTCAGACGAAATTTTAGTAAAATTTTATTAGAGACGTGCCAATGATAAAACTTAACTCAAAATTTAGTCAAATTTGATTAGAAACATGCCAATGAACTAATCTCAGGTGAAATTTTTGTCAAATTTGTTTGGAAACACGGCAATGAATAAAACGCAGATGAAATTTTAGTTAAATTTTATCAGAAGCGCACCAATTAGCTAAATCCATGACAAATTTTAGTCAAATTTGATTGGAAACCCGTCGATGAACAAAATGCAGATAAAATTTTTGTCAAATTTTATTGGGAACACGCAAATGAATCAAACACAAGCGAAATTTTAGTCAAATTTGATTAGAATCATGCCAATGAACAAAATCCAAGTGTAATTTTAGTCAAATATGATTGAAAACACACTAATAAACCAAATACATTTGAAATTTTATTCAAATTTGATTGGAAGCGCACAAATGAACAAAATTCAAATGAAATTTCACTCAAATTTGATTTAAGACGCGGCTAATTAAAGTTATAGTTGATTTGAATCGCGCCAATAAACAAAATTTTGACAAAATTTTAGTCAAATTTGATTGAAAAAGTGTCAATGTGAAATTTTAGTAAAATTCTACTGGAAACGCGCCAATGATAAAACTCGACTCGAAATTTAGTCAAATTGATTAGAAACGCCCCCAATGAACTAATTCCATGTGAAATTTGATTCAAATTGTTTACAAACTTGCCGATGAATAAATCCCAGAAGAAATTTAGGTCAAATTTTATTGGAAATGCGCCAATGAACTAAACACATAGGAAATTTTAGTCAAAATTGAGTGGAAACCCATCGATGAACAAAATCAAGATGAATTTTTTGTCAAATTTGATTGGTAAAGTGCCGATAAACTAAATTCAGGTGAAATTTTAGTCAAATTTGATTATAAATACTCCAATGAACTAAACTCATGAGAAATTTTAGTTAGATTTGATTGGAAACCTACCGATGAACAAAACCAAGATGAAACTTCTATCAAATTTGATTGAAAAAATGCCAACGAAACAAATTTAGGTGAAATTTTAGTAAAATTTGATTAAATACATGCCAATGAATGAAATTCAGGTTAAATTTTAGTCAAATTCGATTAGAAACGCACCAACGAACAAAATCCTGATGAAATTTTTCCCAAGTTTGATTTAAAACGCGCCAATTAACAAAACTCGGATAAAATTGTAGCCATATTTGATTTGATGCACACCAGTGAACAAAATCTAGATGAAATTTTAGTCAAATTTGGAAGCGCACAATGAACTAAAACCATGTGAAATTTTAGTTAAATTTGATTGGAAGTGCACTAATCAAAAAAATTCAGATAAAATTTTACTCAAATTTGATTGAAAATGAGCCATGTAATAAAACTCAGATGATATTGTAGTCATATTTGATGTGAAGCGCGCCAATGAACAAAATTCAGATAAAATTTTAGTCAATTTTGATTGGAAACACGCTAAAGAACTAAACTCATGTGAAATTTTCATAAAATTCTATGGAAAACGCGCCAATAGTAAAACTCAACTCAAAATTAAATCAAATTTGATTAGAAACGTGCTAATGAACTAAGCCTAAGCGAAATTTTAGTCAAATTTGACTAGAAACCCACTAATGAACAAAATAAAATTTAAATTTGAGTAAAAACTTTGATTGGAAACCCGTCGATGAACAAAGCAGATAAAATTTCTGTCAAATTTTATTGGGAACACGCCAATGAACCACAATCAAGTAAAATTTTAGTCAAATTTGATTGGAAATGTGCCAATGAACTAAACCTATGTGAATTTTTAGTCAAATTTTATTGGAAGCGCACCAATGAACAAAATCCAGATGAAATTTTACTTAGAATTGATTTAAAATGTGTCAATTAACAAAACTCAGATGAAATTGTATTCATACTTGATTTGAAGCGTGCTAATGAACAAAATATAAAAGAATGTTTAGCCAAATTTGATTAGAAGCGCGCCGATGAACTAAACACATGTGAAATTTTGATTAGAAGCACAATAATGAACTAAATTTAGATAAAATTTCACTCAAATTTGATTTAAAAAGTGCCATTTAGCAAAACTTAGAGGAAATTGTAGTCATATTTGATTTAAAGCACGTGAATTAAAAAATCAAGGTGAAATTTTAGTCAAATTTGATAAGAAACGTGCCAAAGAACTATACCCATATGAAATTTTAGTAAAATTCTACTGAAAACACGCCAATGTTAAAAGTCAACTCAAAATCTAGTCAAAATTTGAATAGAAACATGCCAATGAACTAATCTCAGGTGAAATATTAGTCAAATTTGCGAGGAAGCATGACAATGAATAAAATGCAGATGAGATTTTAGTCAACTTTTATTGGAAACGCGTGAAAGAACTAAATTCGGGAGAAATTTTAGTCAAATTTGATTGGAAACCGGCTAATGAATAAAATGCTAATGAAATTTTTGTCAAATTTCATTGGAAACGTGCCAATGAACCAATTTCAGGTGAAATTTTAACTAAATTTGATAAGAAAACACGCCAATGAACTAAACCCATGTGAAATTTTAGTTAAATTTGATTGGAAGCATGCAAATGAACAAAATTCAAATGAAATTTTACTCAAATTTGATTGAAAATACGTAATTTAACAAAATTCAGATGAAATTGTACTCATATTCAATTTCAATCGTGCATATGTACAAAATTCAGAAAAAATTTAGTCAAATTTGATTGGAAATTTGCCAAAGGACTAAACCCATGTGAAATTTTAGTAAAATTCTATTAAAAACACCCCAGTGATAAAACTCACCTCAAAATTTAGTCAAATTTGATTAGAAACACGCCAATGAACTAAACTTAAGCGGAATTGCAGTCAAATTTGACCGCAAACCTGCTAATGAACAAAATCAAATTTAAATTTGAGACAAATTTGATTGGAAACCCGTCGATGAACAAAATGCAGATGAAATTTTTATCAAATTTGATTGGAAACGTGCCAATGAACCAAACCCAGGTGAAATTTTAGTCAAAATTGAATAGAAACATGCGAATGAACAAAACCCAGGTGAAATTTTATTGAAAACGCACCAATGAACTAAACCCATGTGAAATGAGTGCATCAATGAACAAAATCCAGATGAAATTTCTCTCAAATTTGGTTTAAAATGTGCCACTTAACAAAACTCAGATGAAATTGTTGTCATATTTGATTTGAAGTGCGTCAATAAACAAAATACAGATGAAATTTTAGTCAAATTTGATTGGAAACGCGCCAAGGAACTATACCCATTTGAAATTTAAGTAAAATTCTGTTGAAAATGCACCAATGACAAAAGTCAACTCAAAATTTAATCAAATTTGATTAGAAACACACCAATGAATTAAACCTAAGCGAAATTTTAGTCAAATTTGATTGAAAACCCACTAATGAATAAAATAAAATTTAAATTTGAGTCCTGTTCGATTGGAAACTCGCCAATGAACTAAATCCATGAGAATTTTTTGTCAAATTTTATTGGAAATCGATCAATGATCAAAACACAGATGAAGTTTTTGACAAATTTGATTGAAAACGTGCCAATGAACCAAATTCAGGTGAAATTTTATTTAAATTTAATTGGAAAATGCACCAATGAACTATACCCACGTGAAATTTTAGTTAAATTTGATTAGAAGTGCGCAAATGAACAAAATCCAAATGAAATTTTACTCAAATCTGATTAAAAAAGCTCAATTTAACAAAATTCAGATGAAGTTACAGTCATATTTGATTTGAAGCACGCCAATGAAAAAAATTCAGAACAAATTTTACTCAAATTTGTTTGGAAACGTGCTAAAGAACTAAACCTACGTGAAATTTTAGTAAAATTCTAATGGAAATGCACCAATGATAAAACTCAACTCAAAATTAGTCAAATTTTATTAGAAACACGCAAATGAACTAAACCTAAGCGAAATTTTAATCAAATTTGACTGTAAACCCACTAATGAACAAAATCAAATTTAAATTTGAGTCAAATTTGATTGGATACCCGTCGATAAACAAAACACAGATGAAATTTTTGTCAAATTTGATTGGAAATGCACTAATAAACTAAATTTAGGTGAAATTTTAGTCAAATTTGATTAGAAACATAGCAAGGAACAAAACCTTGGTGAAATTTTATTCAAATTTGATTGGAAACGGGCCAATAAACTAAACCTATATGAAATTTCAGTCAAATTTGATTGGAAGCGCACCAATGAACAAAATTCAGATAAAATTTCACTTAGATTTGATTTAAAATGTGCCATTTAACAAAACTCAAATGAAATTGTAGTCATATTTGATTTGAAGTGAGCCAATGAGCAAAATCCAGACGAAAATTTTGTCAAATTTGATAGAAAATGTGCCACTTAACAAAACTCGGATAAAATTGTAGTGTTATTTGATTTGAAGTATGCATCGAGCAAAATTGAGATGAAATTTTAGTCAAATTTGATTGGAAACGTGCCAAAGAACTATACCCATGTGATATTGAAGTAAAATTCTGTTGAAAACACACCAATGATAAAACTCAACTCAAAATTTAGTCAAATTTGACTAGAAATATGCCAATGAATTAAACCTAAGTGAGATTTTGGTCAAATTTAACTGAAACCCGATAGTGAACAAAATCAAATTTAAATTTGAGTCAAATTTGATTGGAAACACGCCAATAAACTAAACCCATGAGAAATTTTAGTCAAATTTGATCGGAAACATGCCATTGAAACAAACTCAGGTGAAATTTTAATCAAATTTGATTAGAAAATAGGCCAATGAACTAAACCCATGAGAAATTTTAGTTAAATTTGATTGGAAGCGTGCAAATGAACAAAATCCAGATGAAATTTTATACAAATTTGATTGAAAACTCACAATTTAACAAAATTCAGATGAAATTGTAATCATATTTGTTTTGAAGCGGGCTAATAAACAATATTCGGACAAAATTTTAGTCAAATTTGATTGAAAACACACCAAAGAGCTAAACCCATGTGAGATTTTAACAAAATTCTATTGGAAACGTGCCAATGATAAAACTCAACTCAAATTTTAGTCAATTTTGATTAAAAACACGCCAATGAACTAAATATAACCGGAATTTTAGTCAAATTTCACTAGAAACTGCTAATGAACAAAATTAAATTTAAATTTGAGTCAAATTTGATTGAAAAATCCAAATGAAATTGCACTCGAATTTTGAGTTAAAACGTGCCATCTAACAAAATTCTGTTGAAAGTGTAGTCATATTTGATTTGAAGCGAGCCAATGAACAAAATCCAGACGAAATTTTAGTCGAATCTAATTGGAAATGATCTAAAGAACTATACCCATGTGAAATTGAAGTAAAATTCTGTTGAAAACGCACCAATGATAAAACTCAACTCAAAATTTAGTCAATTTTGATTAGAAATATGCCAATGAATTAAACTAAAGCAAAATTTTAGTCAAATTTGATTGAAAACCTGCTAATGAATAAGATCAAATTTAAATTTGAGTCAGATTTGATTGGAAATTCGCCAATGAACTAAACCCATAAGAAATTTTAGTCAAATTTGATTGAAAACTGGTCGATAAACAAAACGTAAATGAAATTTTTGACAAATTTGATTGAAAACGCGCCAATGAATCAAACTCAGGTGAAATGTTAATTAAATTTAATTAGAAAAGGTGCCAATGAACTCAACCCACGTGAGATTTTATTTAAATTTGATTGAAAGTGCACAAATGAACAAAATTCAGATGAAATTTTACTCAAATCTGATTGAAAACACGTCATTTAACAAAATTCAAATGAAATTGCGATCATATTTGATTTGAAGTGCGACAATGAACAAAATTCAAACAAAAGTTTAGTCAAATTTGATTGGAAACACGTCAAAGAACTAAACCCATGTGATATTTTAGGAAAATTCTATTGGAAATGCGCCAATGACAAAACTAAACTCGAAATTAGTCAAATTTGATTAGAAAAACGCCAATGAACTAAACCTAAGCGAAATTTTAGTCAAATTTGAATGGAAACCCGCTAATGAACAAATCAAATGTAAATTTGAGTCTAATTTGATTGGAAACTCGCCACTGAACCAATTTCAGGTGAAATTTTAGTCAAATTTGATTAGAAACATGCCAATGAACAAAATATAGGTGAAATTTTAGTCAATTTGACTGGAAACGCGCCAATGGACTAAACCCATGTGAAATTTTAGTCAAATTTGATTGGAAGTGCACCAATGAACAAAATTCAGATAAATTTTCACTCAATTTTGGTTTAAAGTGCGTCCCTTAACAAAACTCAAATGAAATTGTCATCATAGATTTGAAACACGCCAATGAACAAAATCCAGATGAAATTTTAGTCAAATTTGATTGGAAACGCGCCAAACATATATAACCATCTGAAATTTAAGTAAAATTCTGTTGAAAATGCACCAATGATAAAATTCAACTCAAAATTTAGTCAAATTTGATTAGAAACATGCCAATGAACTAAAATCAAGCGAAATTTTAGCCAAATTTGACTGTAAACCCTTCTAATGAACAAAATAAAATTTAAATTTGAGTCAAATTTGATTGGAAACCCGTTGAGGAACAAAATACAGATGAAATTTTTATCAAATTTGATTGGAAACACACCAGTGAACCAAACTCAAGTGAAATTTTAGTTAAATTTGATTAGAAACATGACAATGAACAAAGCCCAGGTGAAATTTTATTCAAATTTGACTAAGAAAGCACCAATAAACTAAACCTATGTGAAATTTTAGTCAAATTTAATTGGAAGCGCTCAAATGAACAAAAATACAGATGAAATTTCACTTAAATTTGGTTTAAAACGCGCCATTTAATAAAACTCAGATGAAATTATAGTCATATTTGATTTGAAGTGAGCTAATGAGCAAAATTCAGACAAAATTTTAGTCAAATTTTAATGAAAATGCTCCATTTAACCAAACTCAGATGAAATTGTAGTCATATTTGATTTGAAGTGTGCCACTGAGCAAAATCCAGACTAAATTTTGGTCCAATTTGATTGGAAATGCGCAAAGAACTATACCCATGTGAAATGAAGTAAAATTCTGTTGAAAACGCACCAATGATAAAACTCAACTCAAAATTTAGTCAAATTTGATTAGAAACATGCCAATGAATTAAACCTAAATGAATTTTTTGTCCAATTTGAATGAAAACCCGCAAATGAATAAAATCAAATTTAAATTTGGCTCGAATTTTATTGGAAATGTGCCAATGAACTAAATCCATAAGAAATTTTAGTCAAATTTGACTGAAAATCGGTAGATGAACAAAATGCAAAGAAAAGTTTTGACAAATTTGATTGACAATGCGCCAATGAACCAAACTCAGGTGAAATTTTAATGAAATTTGATTAGAAAAGGCGCCAATGAACAAAACCCACGTGAAAGTTTAGTTAAATTTGATTGGAAGAGTGCACATGAACAAAATCAAGATGAAATTTTACTCAAATCTGATTGAAACCCCGCCATTTAACAAAACTCAGATGAAATTACAGTCATATTTGATTTGAAGTATGACAATGAACAAAATTTAGACAAAATTTTAGTCAAATTTGATTGGAAACGCGTTAAAGAACTAAACCTATGTGATATTTTAGTAAAATTCTACGGGAAACGTGCCAATGACAAAACTCAACTCGAAATTTAGTCAAATTTGATTAGAAACATGCCAATGAACTAAACCTAAGTGGAATTTTAGTCAAATTTGAATGGAAACTCGCTAATGAACAAAATCAAATTTAAATTTGAGTCAAATTCGATTGGAAACACGCCAATGAACCAAATTCAGGTGAAATTTTAGTCAAATTTGATTAGAAACTTGCCAATGAACAAAATCTAGGTGAAATTTTAGTCAAATTTGTTTGGAAACGCACCAATGAACCAAATCCAGATGAAATTTTAATCAAATTTGATTGAAACATAGCATTTAACTAAATTCAGATGAAATTGTATTCATATTTGATTTGTGGGGCACCAATAAACAAAATTCATACAAAATTTTAGTCAAATTTGATTGAAAACGTGCCAATAAACTAAAATCGTGGGAAATTTTAGTTAAATTTGGTTGGAAGCGCACTAATGAACAAAATTCGGATGAAATTTTACAAAAAATTTAATTGAAAATGTACCATTCAACAAAATTCAGATGATATTGTAGTCATATTTGATTTGAAACGCGCCGATGAACAAAATTCATACAAAATTTTAGTCAAATTTGATTGGAAACATGCCAAAAAACTAAACTCATGTGAAATTTTTGTAAAATTCTATTGGAAACACACCAATAACAAAACTCAACTCAAAATTTAGTTAAATTTGATTAGAAACACGCCAATACTAAACCTAAGTGGAATTTTAGTCAAATTTGACAGGAAATCCGCTAATGAACAAAATCGAATTTAATACGAAACCCATCGGTGAACGAAACGTAGATGAAATTTTTGTCAAATTTTATTAAGAACACGCCAATGAACCAAACAGAGGTGAAATTTTAGTCAAATTGGATTAGAAACATGCCAATTAACAAAACTCAGGTGAAATTTAAGTCAAATTTGATTGGAAACAAGCCAACGAACTAAACCCATGTGAAATTTTAGTCAAATTTGATCAAAAGTGCACCAATGAACAAAATCCAGATGAAATTTCAGTCAAATTTGATTTAAGATGTGGCACTTAACAATACTCAAATGCAATTGTAGTCATATTTGATTTGAAGCGCGCCAATGAACAAAATTCAAACAAAATTTTAGCTAAATTTGATTGAAAATGCGCCAAAAAACTAGACCCACGTGAAATTTAAGTAAAATTCTATTGGAAACGTGCCAACGATAAAACTCAACTCAAAATTTATTTAAATTTGATTAGAAACACGCCAATGAAGTAATCCCAAGTGAAATTTTTGTCAAATTACTTTGGAAACATGCCAATGAATAAATCCTAGTTGAGATTTTAGTCAAATTTTATTGGAAACGCACTAATGAACTAAACCCATGAGAAATTTTAGTTAAATTTGATTGGAAACCCGCCGATGAACAAAACCAAGATGAAATTTTTGTCAAATATAATTGGAAAAGTGCCAATGAATTAAATTCAGGTGAAATTTTTGTCAAATTTGATTAGAAACACCATAATGAACTAAACCCATGAGAAATTTTAGTCAAATTTGATTGGAAACCCACAGATTAACAAAACTAAGATGTAATTTTTGTAAATTTGATTGGAAAAGTGCCAATGAACCAAATATAGGTGAAATTTTTGATTGGAAATGCGCCAATGATCTAAACCCATGTGAAATTTTAGTCAAATTTGATTGGAAGTACATCAATGAACAAAATTCAGATGAAATTTTACTCAAATTTGATTTAAAGTCCGCTAATGAATAAAACACAGATGAAATGATAGTCATATTTGACTTGAAGCTCGCCAACGAACAAAATGCAGACGAAATTTTAGTCAAATTTGTTTGGAAGTGCGCCAATGAACTAAACCCACGTGAAATTTTAGTTAAATTTGATCGGAAGCACACTAATGAACAAAATTCAGATGAAAATTTACTTAAATTTGATTGAAAACGTGTCATTTAACAAAATTCAGCTGAAATTGTTGTCATATTTGATTTGAAGTGCACCAATGAACAAAATCAAGACAAAATTTTGGTCAATGATTGGAAACGCATAAAAGAAATAAACCCATATGAAATTTTAGTAAAATTCTATTCGAAATGCGCCATTGATAAAATTCAACTCAAAATTTAGTCAAATTTGATTAGAAACATGCAGATGAACTAAACCTAAGCAAAATTTGAATCAAATTTGGCTGAAAATCCGCTAATGAACAAAATCAAATTTAAATTTGAGTCAAATTTGATTAGAAATCCATCGATGAACAAAATGCAAATGAAATTTTTGTCAAATTTTATTGGGAAAGTACCAATGGACCAAATCTAGGTAAAATTTTAGTCAAATTTGATTAGAAACACGCCAATGAATAAAACTCAGGTGAAATTTTATTGGAATGTGCCAATGAACAAAACCCATGTAAAATTTTAGTCCAAATTGATTGGAAGCGTACCAATGAACTAAATCCAGACGAAATTTTAGTCAAATTTGATTGAAAATGTGCCAAAAAACTAAACCCATGTGAAATTTTAGTAAAGTTCCATTGAAAATGAGACAATGATAAAACTCAACTCAAAATTTATTTAAATTTGATTAGAAATACGCCAATGAACTAATCCCAGGTGAAATTATAGTCTAATTTGTTTGGAAACACGTCGATGAATAAAAACGTAGACGAAATTTTAGTCAAATTTTTATTGGAAGCATGGCAACGAATTAAACCCATGAGAAATTTTAGTCAAATTTGATTGGAACGATGGACAAAACGCGGATTAAATTTTTGTCAAATTTCATTGGAAACGTGCCAATGGACTAAATTTAGGCGAAATTTTAATCAAATTTGAATAGAAAAAGGCTAATGAACTAAATCTATGTGAAATTTTAGTTAATTTGATTGGAAGCGCACAAATGAACAAAATCCCGATGACATTTTACTCAAATTTGATTGAAAACACACAATTGAACAAAACTTAGATAAAATTGTAGTCATATTTGTTTTGAAGTGCGCCAATGAACAAAATTCAGACAAAATTTTTGTCAAATTTGATTGAAAACACGCTGAAGAACTAAACCTATGTGAAATTTTAGTAAAATTATATTGGAAACGCGCCAATGATAAAACTCAACTCAAAATTTAGTAAATTTTGATTAGAAAGATGCCAACGAACTAAACCTATGCAGAATTTTAGTCAAATTTCACTAGAAACCCGTTAATGAACAAAATCAACTTCAAATTTGACTCAAATTTGATTGGAAACCCGTCGACGAACAAAACGCAGATGAAATTTTTGTCAAGTTTGATTGGAAACGGACCAATGAACCAAAGTCAGGTGAAATTTTAGTCAAATTTGATTAGAAATATGCCATTGAACAAAACCCATGTGAAATTTTATTAAAATTTGTTGGAAACGCTCTAATGAACTAAATCCAGGTGAAATTTTAGTTAAATTTGATTGGAAGTGCACCGATGAACAAAATCCAAATGAAATTTCCCTCGAATTTTGAGTTAAAATGCTGCATTTGACAAAACTCAGTTGAAATAGTAGTCATATTTGATTTGAAGCGAGCCAATGAACAAAATTCAGACGAAATTTTAGTTAAATTTAATTGGAAACGTGCCAAAGAACTATACCCATGTGAAATATAAGTAAAATTATGCTAAAAATGCACCAATGATAAAACTAAACTCAAAATTTATTGAAATTCAATTAGAAACAATCCAATGAACCAAAATATGCTGAATTTTAGTCAAATTTGACTGAAAACTCGCTAATGAACTAAATCAAATTTAAATTTGAGTCAAATTTGATTGGAAACGCGCCAATGAACTAAACCCATGAGAAAACTTTGTCAAATTTGATTGGAAACCCGCCAATGAACAAAATGCATATGAATTTTTTGTCAAATTTGATTGAAAACGTGCCAATGAATCAAACTTAGGTAAAATTTTAATCAAATTTTATTAGAAAACGCGCCAATGAACAAAACACGTGAAATTTTAGTTAAATTTGATTGGAAGGGTGCAAATGAACAAAATCCAGTTGAAATTTTACTCAAATATGATTGAAAACGTGCCATTTAACAAAACTCAGATGAAATTGTAGTCATATTTGATTTGAAGGGCACCAATGAATAAAATTCAAACAAAATTTTAGTTAAATTTGATTGGAAATGTGCCAAAGAACTAAACTCATATGAAATTTTAGTAAAATTCTATTGAAAAGGCGTCAATGATAAAACTCAACTTACAATTTAGTCAAGTTTGATTAGAAACACACAAATGAACTAAACGTAAGCGGAATTTTAGTGAAATTTGATAGCCGCTAATGGACAAACTAAAATTTAAATTTGAATCAAATTTGCTTGGAAACCCGCCAACGAACAAAACACAGATAAATTTTTTGTCAAATTTGATTGTAAACCCATCGATGAACTAAACGCTGGTGAAATTTTTATCAAATTTGATTGGAAACGAGCCAATGAACCAGACTCAGGTGAAATTTTTGTCAAAGTTGATTGAAAACGCGCCAATGATCTAAATCCATATGAAATTTTAGTCAAGTTTGATTGGAAGCACTTCATTAAACAAAATTTAGATGAAATTTCATTCAAATTTGATTCAAAATCCGCTGATAAACAAAACTCAGATGAAATTATTATCATATTTGATTTGAAGCGTGCCAATGAACAAAATTCAGATGAAATTTTAGTCAAATTTGATTGGAAGCGCACCAATGAACTAATCCCATGTGAATTTTGGTTAAATTTGACTGGAAACGCGCTAATGAACAAAATCTAGATGAAATTTTACTCAAATTTGATTGAAAATACGCCATTTAACAAAACTCAGATGAAATTACGATCATATTGATTTGAAGTGAGCCAATGAACAAAATCCAGACAAAGTTTAGTCAAATTTGATTGGAAATGCATTAAAGAATTAAATCCATATGATATTTTAGAAAACTTTTATTGGAAATAGGCCAATGACAAAACTCAACTCACAATTTAGTCAAATTTGATTGGAAACACGCCTATGAACTAAACCTAAGCAAAATTTTAGTCAAATTTGAATGGAAACCCGATAATGAACAAAATCAAATTTAAATTTGAGTCAAATTTGATTGGAAACCCGTCGATGAACAAAACACATATGAAATTTTGTCAAATTTGATTGGAAACGTACCAATGAACAAAATTTAGGTGAAATTTTAGTCAAATTTGATTGGAAATGCGCCAATGGACTAACCCGTATGAAATTTTAGTAAAATTTGATTGGAAGGGCACCAATGAACAAAATTCAAATGAAATTTCACTCAAATTTGATTTTAAACACGCCAATTAACAAAACTCAGAGAAAATTTTAGTCATATTTGATTTGAAGTGTGCCAATGAACAAAATTCATACGAAATTTCAGTCAAATTTGATTGAAAATGCACCAATGATCTAAAATCGTGGGAAAGTTTAGTTATATTTTATTGGAAGCGCACTAATGAAACAAATTTGGAAAAAATTTCATTCAAATTTAATTGAAAATGTGCCATTTAACAAAACTCAGGTGAAATTGTAGTTATATTTGATTTGAAGCGCGCCAATGAACAAAATCCAGACAAAATTTTAGTCAAATTTGATTGAAAACACGCCAAAGAACTAAACCCATGTGAATTTTAGTAAAATTCTATTGGGAACGTGCCAATGATGAAACTCAACTCAAAATTTAGTCAAATTTGATTAGAAACACGCCAATGAACTAAACCTAAGAGGAATTTAGTCAAATTTCACTAGAAACCCGCTAATGAACAAAAATCAAATTTAAATTTGAGTCAAATTTGATAAGAAACCCATCGTTGAACAAAACGCAGATGAAATTTTTGTCAAATTTTATTGGGAATGCACCAAAATTTGATTAGAAACATGCTAATGAACAAAACTCAGGTAAGATTTTAGTCAAATTTGATATGATGAAATTTCACTCAAATTTGATTTAAGACAGGCAATTTAACAAAACTCAAATGAAATTGAATTCATATTTGATTTGAAACGCAACAATGAATAAAATTCGGACGAAATTTTATTCAAATTTGATTAAACACGTGCAAAGAACTAGACCCATGTGAAATTTTAGTAAAATTTTATTGGAAATGTGCCAATGATAAAACTCAACTCAAAATTTAGTCAAATTTAATTAGAACCATGCCAATGCACTAATTTCAGGTGAAATTTCAGTCAAATTTCTTTGGAAACATGTCAATGAATAAATCCCAGTTGAAATTTTACTCAAATTTCATTGGAAATGCGCTAATGAACTAAACCCATGAGAAATTTGATTGGAAACCCAACGATGAACAAAACTAAGATGAAATTTTTGTCAAATTTGATTGGAAAAGCGTGAATGAACAAAATTTAGGTGAAATTTTGGTCAAATTTGATCAGAAATACACCAACGAACTAAACCTATGAGAAATTTTAGTCAATTTGATTGAAAACTGGCCAATGAACAAAACGTAAATGAAATTTTTGACAAATTTGATTGAAAATGCGCCAATGAACCAAACTTAGGTGAAATTTTAATGAAATTTGATTAGAAAAGGTGCCAATAAACTAAACCCACGTGAAATTTTAGTTAAATTTGATTGGAAGAGTGCAAATGAACAAAATTTAGACAAAACTCAAATGAAAAATTGCGATCATATTTGATTTGAAGTCCAATAATAAACAAAATTCAGACAAAATTTTAGTCAAATTTGATTGGAAACACATTAAAGAACTAAACCCATGTGATATTTTAGTAAAATTTTATTAGAAACAGGGCAATGACAAACCTCAACTCGAAATTCAGTCAAATTTGATTAGAAACACACCAATGAACTAAATTTGATAGGAAAACCACTAATGAACAAAATTAAATTTGATAGAAAACCTATCGATGAACAAACACAGATGAAATTTTTGCCAGATTTTATTATAAAGGCGCCAATGAACCAAATAGAGGTGAAATTTTAGTCAAATTTGATTAGAAACATGCTAATGAACAAAACTCAAGTAAAATTTAAGTCAAATTTGATTGAAAACATGCCAATGAACTAAACTCATGTGAAATTTTAGTCAAATTTGATTGAAAGCGCACCAATGAACTAAATCCAGATGAAATTTCACTCAAGTTTGATTTAAGACTTGGCATTTAACCAAACTCAAATGAAATTGTAGTCATATTTGATTTGAAGCGCGCCAATGAAAAAAATTTAGACGAAATTTTAGTTAAATTTGATTGAAAATGAGCCAAACCCATGTGAAATTTTAGTAAAATTCTATTGGAAACGTGCCAATGATAAAACTCAACTCAAAATTTAGTCAAATTTGATTAGAAACACACCAATGAACTAATCCTATGTGAAATTTTAGTCAAATTTCTTTGGAAACATGCCGATGAATAAATGCTAGTTGAAATTTTAGTCAAATTTTATTAGAAACACACTGATGAACTAAACCAATGAGAAATTTTAGTCAAATTTTATTGAAAAAGCGCCAATGAGCAAAATTTAATTGAAATTTTTGTCAAATTTGATTAGAAACACCCTAATGAACTAAACTCATGAGTAATTTTAGTCAAATTTGATTGGAAACCATTCAACGAACAAAACCATGTAATTTTTATCAAATTTGATTGAAAAAGTGCTAATGAACCAAATTTAGGTGAAATTTTAGTCAAATTTGATTAGAAACATGACAATGAACAAAACTCAGGTAAAGTTTTAGTCAAATTTGATTGGAAATATGCCAATGATCTAAACCAATGTGAAATTTTAGTCAAATTTGATTGGAAGTGCATCGATGGCCAAAATCCAGATGAAATTTTACTCAAATTTGATTTAAAATCCGCCGATGAACAAAAGTTAGATGAAATTGTAGTAAATTTGATTTGAAGCGCGCTAATGAACAAAATGTAGATGAAATTTTAGTCAAATTTGATTGGAAGCTCGCTAATGATCTAAACCCATGTGAAATTTTACTTAAATCTGATTGAAAACGTGCCATTTAACAAAACTCAGTTGAAATTGTAGTCATATTTGATTTGAAGCGCACCAATGAACAAAATCTAGACAAAATTTTGGTCAAATTTGATTGGAAACGTGCAAAAGAACTAAATATGAAATTTTAGTAAAATTCTATTAGAAATGTGCCAACAATAAAACTCAACTCAAAATTTAGTCAAATTTGATCGGAAACATGCAAATAACTAAACCTAAATGGAATTTTAGTTAAATTTGACTGGAAAGTCTCTTATAAACAAAATCAAATTTAAATTTGAGTCAAATTTGATTGGAAACCCATCTATAAACAAAACGCAGATGGAATTTTCATCAAATTTTATTGGGAACACACCAATGAACCAAATTCAAGTGAAATTTTAGTCAAATTTGAGTAGAAACACGTCAATTAACAAAACTCAGATGAGATTTTAGTCTAATTTGATTGGAACGCGCAAATGAACTAAACCCACGTGAAATTTTAGTCAAATTTGATTGAACGAGCGCCAATTAACAAAATTCAGACGAAATTTTTGTCAAATTTGATTGGAAATGCACCAAAGAACTAAACTCATGTGAAATTTTAGTTAAATTCCATCGAAAACACGCCAATGATAAAACTAAACTCAAAATTTAGTCAATTTTGATTAGAAACACGCCAATGAACTAATCCCAGGTGAAATTATAGTCTAATTTGTTTGGAAACACGTCGATGAATAAAACGCAGATGAAATTTTAGTCAAATTTTTATCAGAAGCGTGCCAACGAACTAAACCTATGAGAAATTTTAGTCAAATTTGATTGGAAACCCGTTGATGGACAAAACGCAAACTAAATTTATGTCAAATTTGATTAGAAACGTGCCAATGGACTAAACTCAAGTGAAATCTTAATCAAATTTGATTAGAAAACAGGCCAATGAACTAAACCCATATGAAATTTTAGTTAAATTTGATTGGAGGTGCACAAAGAAATAAAATCCAGATACAATTTTACTCAAATTTGATTGAAAACTCACAATTTAACAAAATTCAGATGAAATTGTAGTCATATTTGTTTTAAAGCGTTCTATTAGAAACACGCCAATGATAGAACTCAACTCAAAATTTAGTCAATTCTGATTAGAAACACACCAGTTAACTAAACTTGAGCGGAATTTTAGTCAAACTTCACTAGAAACCCGCTAATGAATAAAATCAAATTTAAATTTGAATCAAATTTGTTTGGAAACCCACCGACGAACAAAACGCATATAAAATTTTTGTCAATTTTGATTGGAAATGCCCCAATGAACAAAATACAGGTGAAATTTTAGTCAAATTTGATTAGAAACACGCCAATGAACAAAATGAACAAAATCCAGGTCAAATTTTATTCAGATTTGAGAGAAATGCGCCAATGAACTAAACCCATGTGAAATTTTAGTCAAATTTCATTGGAAGCGCACCAATGAATGAAGTCCAAATGAAATTTCACTTGAATTTTGAGTTAAAGCCCGCCATTTAACAAAACGTAGTTGAAATTGTATTCATATTTGATTTGCAGTGAGCCAATGAACGAAATTCAGACGAAATTTTACTCAAATTTGATTGGAAACGCGCCAAAGAACTATGCCCATGTAAAATTGAACAAAAATTCTATTGAAAACGCAGCAATGATAAAATTCAACCCAAAATTTAGTCAAATTCGATTAGAAATATGCCAATGAATTAAACCTAATCGAAATTTTAGTCAAATTGACTGAAAACCCGCTAATGAATAAAATCAAATTTAAATTTGAGTCAAATTTGATTGGAAACGCACAAATGAACTAAAACATGAGAAATTTTAGTCAAATTTCATTGGAAACTGGCCGATGAACAAAATGCAAATGAAACTTTTGACAAATTTGATTGAAAACGCGCCAATGAACCAAACTCAGGTGAAATTTTAATTAAATTTGATTAGAAAAGGCGCCAATGAACTAAACCGACATGAAATTTTATTTATATTTGATTTGAAGCGCACAAATGAACAAAATCCAAATGAAATTTTACTCAAATCTGATTAAAAACGCGCCATTTAACAAAACTTAGAAGAAATTACAGTCATATTTGATTTGAAGCACGCTAGTGAAAAATATTCAAAAAAAATTTAGTCAAATTTGTTTGGAAACGCGCCAAAGAACTAAACCCATGTAAAATTTTAGTAAAATTTTATTGAAAATGCACCAATGACAAAACTCAACTCAAAATTTAGTCAAATTTGATTAGAAACATGTCAATGAACTAAACCTAAGCGAAATTTTAGTCAAACTTGACTGTAACCCGCTAATGAACAAAATCAAATTTAAATTTGAGTCAAATTTGATTGGAAACTCGTCGATGAACAAAACGCAGATGAAATTTTAGTCAAATTTGATTGGAAACATGCCAATGAACCGAACTCAGATGAAATTTTAGTTAAATTTGATTAGAAACATGACAATGAACAAAACCAAGGTGAAATTTTATTCAAATTTGACTGGAAACGCGACAATAAACTAAACCTATGTGAAAATTTAGTCAATTTGTTTGGAAGCGCACCAATGAACAAAATCTAGATAAAATTTCACTCAAATTTAGGCGCCATTAAACAAAACTCAGATGAAATTGTAGTCATATTTGATCTGAAGTGAGCCAATGAGCAAAATTAAGATAAAATTTTAGTCAAATTTGATAGAAAATGCACCATTTAACAAAACTCAGATGAAATTATAGTCATATTTGATTTGAAGTGCACCAATGACCAGAATCCAGACGAAATTTTAGTCAAATTTGATTGAAAACGCGCCAAAGAACTATACCCATGTGAAATTGAAGTAAAATTCTGTTGGAGATGCACCAATGATAAAAACTCAACTTAAAATTTAGTCAAATTTGATTAGAAACATGCCAATGAATTAAACCTAAGCGAAATTTTAGTCAAATTTGACTGAAAACCCGATAATGAATAAAATCATATTTAAATTTGAGTCAAATTTGATTGGAAACGTGCCAATGAACTAAACCCATGAGAAATTTGAGTCAAATTTGATTGGAAATTGGCAAATGAACAAAACGTAAATGAAATTTTTGACAAATTTGATTGAAAACACGCCAATGGACCAAACTCAGGTGAAATTTTAGTCAAATTTAATTAGAAAAGGCGCCAATGAACTAAATCCACGTAAAATTTTAGTTAAATTTGATTGGAAGAGCGCAAATCAACAAAATCCAGATGAAAATTTTCTCAAATCTGATTGAAAACACGCTATTTAACAAAACTCAAATGAAATTGCAGTCATACTTGATTTGAACTGCGACAATGAACAAAATTCACACAAAATTTTAGCCAAATTTGTTTGGAAACGCGTTAAAGAACTAAACCCGTGTCATATTTTAGTAAAATTCTTTTGGAAACGCGCCAATGACAAAACTCAACTCGAAATTTAGTTAAATTTGATTAGAAATACGCTGATGAACTAAACCTAAGTGGAATTTTAGTCAAATTTGGCAGGAAATTTGCTAATGAACAAAATCAAATTTGATAGGAAATCCGTTGATGAACAAAACGTGGATGAAATTTTTGTCAAATTTTATTAAAAATGCACCAACGAACCAAGCAGAGGTGAATTTTAGTCAAATTTGATTAGAAACATGCCAATGAACAAAATCCAGATTAAATTTAAGTCAAATTTGATTGGAAACACGCCAATGTACTAAATCTATGTGAAATTTTAGTCAAATTTGATCGGAAGCACACCAATGAACAAAATCCAAATGAAATTTCTCTCAAATTTGATTTTAGACACGGCACTTAATAGAACTTAGATGAAATTGTAGTCATATTTGATTTGAAGCTCACCAATGAACAAACTTTAGACGAAATTTTAGTTAAATTTGACTGAAAACGCACCAAATAACTTGACCCATGTGGAATTTTTGTAAAATTCTATGGAAAACGTGCCAATGATAAAATTCAACTCAAAATTTAGTCAAATTTGATTAGAAAAACGCCAATGAACTAATCCCAAGTAAAATTTTAGTCAAACTTCTTTAGAAACACGTCGATGAATAAATTCTAGTTGAAATTTTAGTTAATTTAATTGGAAATCCATCGATGAACAAAACCAAGAAGAAATTTTTGTCAAAATTGATAAGAAAAGCGCCAATGAACCAAATTCAGGTGAAATTTTTGTCAAATTTGATTAGAAACACCACAATGAACTAGACCCATGAGAAATTTTAGTCAAATTCGATCGAAAACCCACCGATGAAAAAAAAATCAAGATGTAATTTTTGTCAAATTTGATTGGAAAAGTGCCAATGAACCAAATATAATTGAAATTTTAGTCAAATTTGAGTAGAAACACGCCGATGAACAAAATTCAGGTGAAATTTTAGTCGAATTTGATTGGAAATGCGCCAATGATCTAAACCCGTGTAAAGTTTTAGTCAAATTTGATTGGAAGCGCATCAATGAACAAAATGAAGATGAAATTTTATTCAAATTTGATTTAAAATCTGTTGATGTACAAAACTCAGATGAAATTGTGGTCATATTTGATATGAAGCGCACCAATGAACAAAATGCAGACGAAATTTTAGTCAAGTTTGATTGGAAGCGGGCCAATAAACTAAACCCATGTGAATTTTTTGTTAAATTTGATCGGAAGCACACTAATGAACAAAATTTAGATGAAATTTTACTTAAATTTGATTGGAAACGTGCCATTTAATAAAATTCAGATGAAATTGTAGTCATATTTGGTTTGAAGCGTGACAATGAACAAAATCCAGACAAAATTTTGTCAAATTTGATTGGAAATGCGCCAATGAACAAAACCCATGTGAAATTTTTGTAAAATTCTATTGGAAACGCGCCAATGACAAAACTCAACTCAAAATTTAGTCAAATTTGATTAGAAACATGCCAATGAACTAAACCTACGCGAAATTTTAGTCAAATTTGATAGAAAATCCACTAATGAACATAATCAAATTTGATAGGAAATTCGTCGATGAACAAAATGCAGATGAAATTTTTGTCAAATTTTATTAAAAACGCGCCAATGAACAAAACAAAGGTGAAGTTTTAGTCAAATTTGATTAGAAATATACCAATGAAAAAAACATAGGTGAAATTTAAGTCAAATTTGATTGGAAACACGCCAATGAACTAAACCGATGTGAAATTTTAGTCAAATTTGATCGGAAGCGCACGAATGAACAAAATTCAGATGAAATTTTAGTCAAATTTGATTTAAGACGTGGTACTTAACAAAACTCAGATGAAATGTAGCCATATTTGATTTGAAGCGAGCCAATGAAGGAAATTCAGACGAAATTTTAATTAAATTTGATTGAAAAACATGCCAAATAACTAGACCCATGTGAACTTTTAGTAAAATTCTATTGGAAATGTGCCAATGATAAAACTCAACTCAAAATTTAGTCAAATTTGATTAGAAACACACCAATGAACTAATCCCAGGTGAAATCTTAGTCAAATTTCTTTGGAAACATGCCGATGAATAAATCCTAGTTGAAATTTTAGTCAAATTTTATTGAAAACACGCAAATGAACTAAATCCATGATAAATTTTAGTCAAATTTGATTGAAAACCAGCTAATGAACAAAACCAAGATGAAAATTTTGTCAAATTTGATTGAAAAGCGCCAACGAACCAAATTTAGGAGAAATTTTTGCCAAATTTGATTAGAAACACGCCAATGAACAAAACTCACGTAATTTTTTTGTCAAATTTGGTTGGAAATGCGCCAATGATCTAAACCTATGTGAAATTTTTGTCAAATTTGATTGGAAACACATCAATGAACAAAATCCAGATGAAATTTTACTCAAATTTGATTTAAAATTCGTCGTTGAACAAAATACAAATGAAATTGTAGTCATATTTGATTTGAAGTGCCTTAATGAACAAAATACAAATGAAATTTTAGTCAAATTTGATTGGAAGCATGCCAATGAACTAAACCCATGTGGAATTTTGGTTAAATTTGTTTGGAAGCACAATAATGAACAAAATCTCGATGAAATTTTACTTAAATTTGATTGAAAATGCCCCATTTAACAAAATTCAAATGAAATTATAGTCATATTTGATTTGAAGCGCATCAATGAACAAAATTCAGACAAAATTTTGGCCAAATTTGATTGGAAATGTGCAAAAGAACTAAACCCTTGTGAAATTTTAGTAAAATTCTATAGGAAATGTGACAACGATAAAACTCAACTCAAAATTTAGTCAAATTTGATTGGAAACACGCAAATGAACTAAACCTAAGCGTAATTTTAGTCAAATTTGACTGAAAATGTGCTAATGAACGAAATCAAATTTAAATGTGCTAATGAACGAAATCAAATTTAAATTTAGTAAAATTTGATTGGAAAACCTTCGATGAATAAAACGCAGATGAAAATTTTGCCAAATTTTACTGGGAACGCTCCAATGAACAAAATCCAGGTGAAATTGTAGTCAAATTTGATTCGAAACACACCAATGAACAAAACTATGGTGAAACTTTAGTCAAATTTGATTGGAACACGCCAACGAACTAAACCCGTGTGAAATTTTAGTCAAATTTGATTGGAAGCGCACCAATGAACAAAATCCAGACGAAATTTTAGTCAAATTTCATTGGAAATGCGACAAAGAACTAAAACTATTTGAAATTTTAGTAAATTTCCGTTGGAAATGCACCAATGATAGAACTCAACTTAAAATTTAGTTAAATTTGATTAGAAACACGCCAATGAACTAATCCTAGGCGAAATTATAGTCTAATTTGTTTGGAAACACATCGATGAATAAAATGCACATGAAATTTTAGTCAAATTTTTATTGGAAGAGCGCCAACGAACAAACCTATGAGAAATTTTAGTCAAATTTGATTGGAAACCAGCCGATGGACAAAACACAGACTAAACTTTTGCCAAATTTGATTGGAAAACAGGCCAATGAACTGTATTATCCCGAACTTCACGTTTTACATTTGGCCAATATGATTCATACATTCCATGCTAATTACATTGTCATTTGCATCAATTTCCTAATTACTTTCTCTTAAAAACATGTGTTTGATCATCGAGGCTTTAAAATCTTTATATAGTGATGATATTTGACTCCTTGACCTAAGTAGTGAATTTCACATTGAGCTATGATAGAAAATTAGGTTAACTAAATGTTGAAGATTAGCTTGGTAAGTAATGGAAATCGAAAATGTCGAAAATTAGTATCGACAAAGGTTCAACCTTTCCATTCGGTGGATCGAGGTCATCTTAAACCTTGGATAGGTAATTGACACATTTGGAATGTGAGGCATGAAGTGGCATGATCACAACACAATAATATATGTCTCATATGACATTATAAATATTGAGGTGCGAATTGTGGAAATTAATTGAGAATCGGGTATCAATCGGGTAAGTAATTAAATGAACAGTTGAGGAATTAGTTCTATAAAATAGTTTGGGGTTTTAGGACAAGTGAAATGGATCGTAAACACATCAAAATAAGCCGAGGATACCTGGTTTGTGCCTGCAAAGATAGATATAAAATCAGATTTTTGCTACAAGTGACCACCTCATGCTTGAACACCTCGTGCTTGAGATGTTTGTCATTTTAGCACTCAATTCCTTCAACCTTAAGGCATCAATCTCGTGTATACTCCCTAAACAATTAATATAGGATGGATATATATCTTAAAAGTCACAAATGAATCCAAATATAATGGTTGAAAGTCAAGTATTGCTGCCATGAAGACACCTCATGCTAAGACACCTCATGCCTGGGGTATTTTGACATTTTATCACTCAATTTCTTTAACCTTAAGGCATGATCTCGTGTAGGAGGGATATATATATCTTATAAGTCTTAAAAAAAATCCAAATATAGTGGTAGAAAGGTAAATATTGCAGCAAGAAGCCACCACCTGCTTAGTGACTCACCTTGATGGCTTGATGTGGCTTCAGCCTATAAATTCCTTAATCCTTAAGCAATAAGCACGACCTTAACTATTTAAAGACCACTTATCTACCTCCTAGATAATATGTTAACTCCATTATCTCGTATCTAAGTGATTCCAAGTGAAAAAGAGAGTGAAAGAACCAAAGAGAAATAGAAACAGCAAGCTCGAATTTCTGGACAGCCAAGTTACTTCACAGTTTTGAGGTTTGTATCCATTATTTCTTGAGGGGTTTATAATTTCTTGAACATATGAACTTTATTTTGATTAGGTTAGAGTGTTTTTAATGATTTCATGATGCCAAAAATAGGGGTAATTAGTTACAAGAATTTGAAAGAAAGCAATCTGTGCAGTGATGTGGAATTGCTAGAGTTAAGTGGTTTAAACTTTGATTTTGGATAATACTTAAGATATAACTTGTATCTATGTAAATGAATGCTTTTACATGATATTTATAAGGATATAAATGTCCTTCTAATAGCCTGAAATCCGATTGGTAACATGCTAATAAAATAGAAACCGAAAACTGTCACAATGGAAAACTGTCTGATTTTAGTGTTGTGGAAATGGACTATTTTGAGGCTGAGAAAACTTTACTTGTCACGAATTTAGAGCATGATTACCTTCATATACATGTTATAGAAATGTGGTAAAAATTTCGGAGTCATTGGATATAGATAAGGGGGTGAAAAGGGATTGGAAAAATAATTGGACGGTAAGGGAAATCTGAAAACAGATTCTGGCCAATTTTGTGTTTAATATGATTTCAGCCTTTACATGTACATTAATAATCTCTTGGGCCTAGAAAATAGATTCTGAGGGTACTAGATTGTCAACAACAATTGGATGATGTTGACGTTCATAATTTGACTCGAGAAATAGCGAGATTTATGGGATAAGTTTGTAATGCCATCGGTAACTTGAAATGATGATTCCGTCTAAATTATTTTGGTGAGAATGGATGTATTTTGGGATTTTGTGCATTAAGGTTATTAAATTGAGGATTCTCTTTAATATTAAATGGTAATATATGTGATTTTCTGACTTCGAGTCAAAAATGATATTGATCTAATCTCCATAGGAGCTTGCACACACAAAGGTGAAAGGTAAGTGAAAATCCATTTGCAACTACAATGCAAGAACCTAGTATATGTGACATAGTAATGTTGAAATATCTACATAACTTTGATAAGAGGCTTATAGCACATCATATGGCGGTTACGATCATTGAGTATGAGGTTGCGTAACCTATTGACATCGATTTTCATTAAATACGTCATTTATGAGCATTTTTGTATGCATGCACGACATGTAACATGGTTGAAAATCCTGTATGCAAAATATGATTTCAAAGTGAGTTTCATTATTAATGTTTTATTGACCACTACTAGGGCACCGAGGCATGTGAGGCATGCTTATGTGATATGTTTGGCATTGCGGTTGTTACTTCCTGGGTGATTGCAAAGGTAGATAGGGGATGGGCCTTTGGTGATCACGGAAGGGCGGACCACTCGACTGTGTCCTTGTTATATTATGATTATTGGCGCTGTTGGGTGGGAGACTTCTTGGGTGATCATAGGGGTAGTCAGGCGATGGACCTCTATTGGTCACGAGAGGATAGTCCACACGTCGGTGTCGATTTCATAATGGCCATTTGATTATTGATATTGATATCATGCAGAGCTCTATCCGTTGCATAGTAGGTGGGTCAGGGGCCTAATGAAATGAAAGATTTCAAGTGAAATGATTTCTAGTCAACTTTGACGAATATTGAAATATGATACTTTTTATCGCGATATTTAAATTAAATGGCATGGTGTCATAGGTCGTTATTACTCATGTTCTGCACATGCATGATTTTGCTTACTAAGCATTGACTTATGTAGTTCTTGCATTGTAAGTGAGCATGGAACTACATAGAGAGCATGGCTAGCTATGGAGCTCCTACAGGATTTTAGAGTTCGATGTACATGGATGACGACCTGTAGGGTTATTTTGTAGGCTACCATCTGTTGGGATATATTTTGGAATCCTATATAGTGTACTTTTGAAATGGCCTGTAGACATGTTTATAAGCTCAGAATATATATGTTGGATTATGGCGATATGATTTTTGGGTTTCGATATGTTATATGATCGTGTCACAGGTGATTAGAAGTTAACAAACTCAAAAAAAAAATATATGTAAAATTCTGTATCTAGGTTGTGTATAGATATCAATGTTAATTTGGGGCCGTGACAGATTGTCCAACCCCTCATGTAGGTAACCCTAGAACCACGCTGATAACTTATTCCAAGACCTGAAAAAGGAAATCGGCCGGTGTTCTTCCGTGAACCTACTGTGCACTTCCCCCATATATATAAATGCGAACTAAACTTATGTAGATTTGATCTACAAACTCAAAACAAATATTCGCTCTCACGATTGATGCAAGAAACAATAACTTTTTTTATTTCTTCAACAACCAAGAAAACAAATACACATTTTTTGGGGGTTTAAATATGACAAGAATTAGGTAAACCACTGAACCAGCAGCCCCTAAATGGGTTGGGCTACAACGCAAAAAATAAGAAATATCAAAAAAAGATGAACAAATAAATATGAAATGCGATTTTGACCCAACAAACGATCTCAAACTGCCAAAATCTGTCAAATATCACGGTACACCAGTGAGTTCAATCCAAAACGGTCACTACCTTTTTGAAAAGTACATATAGGCCCAATACGGACACCGTATGCAAAAGTTACGCTCAATTCTTCGAATGTCGACAATCCAAGCATTCCAAATATGCAAGTGCTTGTTCTTCCACAAACTACCAAAATCCCTCATACGTCACGACGAAATGATGAGTTCAATCCAAAATGGTCACTACCTTTCCAAAAAATACTTATGGGCCCAAAACGAAAATCGTATGCAAAAGTTATGATCAATTCTTCGAACGTCGACAATCGAAGCGTTCCAAATATCCAAGTGCTTGTTCTTCCACAAACGACCAAAATCCCTCATACGTCATGACGAAGCTGTGAGTTCCGAAAAGTACTTTTGGACCCAAAATGGACACCGTATGCAAAAGTTACTCTCAATTCTTCGAACGTCGACAATCCAAGCGTTCCAAATATGTAAGTGCTTGTTCTTCCACAAACGGCCGGAATCTCTCATACGTCATGACGAAGCTGTGAGTTCCGAAAAGTACTTATGGACCCAAAATGGACACCGTATGCAAAAGTTACTCTCAATTCTTCGAACGTCGACAATCCAAGCGTTCCAAATATGCAAGTGCTTGTTCTTCCACAAACGGCCAAAATCCCTCATACGTCATGGCGAAGCAATGAGTTCCGAAAAGTACATATGGGCCCAAAATGGACACTGTTTGCAAAAGTTAAGCTCAATTCTTCGAACATCAACAATCCCAGCGTTCCAAATATGAAATTGCCCGTTCTTCCACAAATAGCCAAAATCCTTTATACGTGACGGCGAAGCGGTGAGTTTCGAAAAGTACGTATGGCCTAAAATGAACGCTGTATGCAAAAGTTATGCCCAATTCTTCGACTGCCGACAATTCAAGCGTTCCAAATATGTAAGTGCTTATTCTTTCACAAATGGCCAAAATCCCTCATATGTCATAGCGAAGCAATGAGTTCCGAAAAGTACATATGGGCCCAAAACGGACACCGTATGCAGAAGTTACGCTCAATTCTTTGAACGTCAACAATCCAAGCGTTCCAAATATGAAAGTGCTCATTCTTCCACAAACAGCCAAAATCCCTCATACGTTACGGCGAAGCGGTGATTTTCAAACGTACATATGGGCCCGAAATGGACACCGTATGTACAAGTTACACTCAATTCTTCGAACGCTGATAATCCAAGTGTTCCAAATATGCAAGTGCTTGTTCTTCCACAAACAACCAAAATCCCTCATATGTTACGGCGAAGCAGTGAGTTTCGAAAAGTACATATAGGCCTAAAACGGACACCGTATGCAAAAGTTATGCTCAATTCTTCAAACACCGACAATCCAAGCGTCCCAAATACGTAAGTGCTTGTTCTTCCACAAACGACCAAAATCCCTCATGCATCATGGCGAAGCAATGAGTTTCGAAAAGTACATATGGGCCCAAAATGGACACCGTATTCAAAATTTACGCTCAATTCTTCGAACACTGACAATCCAGGCATTCCAAATATGAAAGTGCTTGTTCTTCCACAAATGTCCAAAATCCCTCATACATCACGGTGACTTTCGAAAAGTGCATATAGGCTGAAAATGGACAACGTATGCAAAAGTTACGCTCAATTATTCGAACATCGACAATTCAAGCATTCCAAATATGCAAGTGCCTGTTCTTCCACAAACGGCCAAAATCCCTCATACGTCACAGCGAAGCGGTAAGTTTAGAAAAATACATATGGGCCCAAAATGAACACCGTATGCAAAAGTTACGCTCAATTCTTCAAACGCCGACAATCCAAGCGTTCCAAATATGCCAGTGCTTGTTCTTCCAAAAAAGGCCAAAATCCCTCATACGTCACGGCAAAGCGACGAATTCAATCAAAACTGGTCCCTACATTTCTGAAAAGTACTTATGAGCCCAACCGTATGCAAAAGTTACTCCCAATTCTTCGAACGCAGACAATCCAAGTGTTCCAAATATGCAAGTGCTCGTTCTTCCACAAATGGATGAAAGCCCTTATACGTTACGGCGAAGGAGTGAGTTGAATCTAAAACGGTCGCCACATTTCTAAAAAGTACTTATGGGCCCAAAATGAACACCGTATGCAAAAGTTAAGCTCAACAATTCGAACGCCCACAAGCCAAGCGTTCCAAATATGCAAGTGCTTGTTCTTCCACAAATGGCCAAAATCCCTCATACGTCATGGCTGAGTGGTGAGTTCTGAAAAGTACATTTGGGCCCAAAACGGACACCATATGCAAAAGTTACGCTCAATTCTTTGAACGCCGACAATCCAAGCATTCCAAATATGCAAGTGCTCGTTCTTCCACAAATAGCAAAAATCCCTCATATGTCACGGTGAAGCAGCGAGTTCAATCCAAAATGGTCCCGTCATTTCTAAAAAGTACTTGTGGGCCCAACCGTATGCAAAACTTACGCTCAATTCTTCGAACGTTGACAATCCAAGCATTCCAAATATGCAAGTGCTCGTTCTTCCACAAATGGTTGAAATCCCTCATACGTCACGGCGAAGCAATGAGTTCAATTTAAAACGGTCGCCACATTTCAAAAAAGTACTTATGGGTCCAAAATGGACACCGTATGCAAAAGGTACGCTCAGTTCTTCAAATATCGAATATCCAATCGTTCCAAATATGCAAGTGCTCATTCTTTCACAAATAGCCAAAATCCCTCATACGTCACGGTTAAGCAATGAGTTCAATCCAAAACAGTCCCTACATTTCCGAAAAGTACTTATGGGCCCAACCGTATGCAAAACTTACGCTCAATTCTTCGAACGTTGACAATCCAAGCATTCCAAATATGCAAGTGCTCGTTCTCCCACAAACGTTCGAAATCCCTCATACGTCACGATGAAGCAGTGAGTTCAATCTAAAACGGTCGCCACATTTCACAAAAGTACTTATGGGTCCAAAACGGACACAGTGTGCAAAAGTTACGCTCAGTTCTTCGAATGTCGAATATCCAAGCGTTCCAAATATGTAAGTGCTCGTTCTTTCACAAATAGCCAAAATCCCTCATATGTCACGACGAAGCAATGAGTTGAATCCAAAATAGTCCCTACATTTCTGAAAAGTACTTATGGGCCCAACCGTATGAAAATGTTACGCTCAATTCTTCGAACGTCGACAATCCAAGTGTTCCAAATGCGCAAGTGCTCATTTTTCCACAAACCGCAAAAATTTCTCATACGTCACGGCGAAGCAGTGAGTTCAATCCAAAACGATCCCCACATTTCTGAAAAGTACTTATGGGTCCAACCGTATGCAAAAGTTACGCTCAATTCTTCGAATGCCGACAATCCAAGCGTTCCAAATATGCAAGTACTCATTCTTCCACAAATGGTCAAAATCCCTCATACGTCATGGCGAAGTAGTGAGTTCAATCTAAAATGGTTGCCACATTTCCAAAAAGTACTTATGGGCCCAAAACGGACGCCGTATGCAAAGGTTACGCTCAATGGTTTGAACGCCCACAATCCAAGCGTTCCAACTATGCAAGTGTTTGTTCTTCCACAAATGGCCAAAATCCCTTATACGTCACGGCCGACTGGTGAGTTTCAAAAAGTACATATGGGCCCAAAACGGACACTGTATGCAAAAGTTATGCTCAATTCTTCGAACGTCGACAATCCAAGTGTTCCAAATATGCAAGTGCTCGTTCTTCCACAAACAGTCAAAATCCCTCATACGTCAAAGCGAAGAAGTGAGTTGAATCTAAAACGGTCGCCACATTTCCAAAAAGTACTTACAGTCCCAAAATGGATACCGTATGTAAAAGTTATGCTCAATTATTCAAATGCCTACAATCCAAGCGTTCCAAATATGCAAGAGCTTGTTCTTCCACAAACGGCTAAAATCTCTCATACGTCACGGCCGACCGTTGAGTTTCGAAAAGTACATACGGGTCCAAAACGGACACCGTATGCAAAAGTTACGCTCAATTCTTAGAACGCCCACAATCCAAGCGTTCCAAATATGCAGGTTGTCGTTCTTCAACAAACAGCCAAAATTCCTCATACGTTAGGCCGAAGCAGTAAGTTCAATCCAAAACGGTCCCTACATTTGGAAAATCACTTATGGGCCCAACCATATGTAGAAGTTATGCTTAATTCTTCGACCGTCGAAAATTCAAGCGTTTCAAATATGCAAGTGCTCATTCTTCCACAAATGGCCAAAATCCCTCATACGTTACGATGAAGCAATGAGTTCAATCTAAAACGATCGCCACATTTCCAAAGAGTACTTATGGGCCCAAAATAGACACCATATGCAAAAGTTACGCTCAATTCTTTGAACACCCACAATCCAAGCGTTCATAATATGAAAGTTCTCACTCTTCCACAAACGGTCAAAATCCCTCATACGTCATGGTGAAGTAGTGAGTTCAATCCAAAAAGGTAGCTACATTTCCCAAAAGTACTTATGGGTCCAAAAAGGACACCGTATGTAAAAGTAACGCTCAGTTCTTCGAACGTCGACAATCCAAGCGTTCCAAATTTGCAAGTGCTCGTTCTTCCACAAACAGCAAAAATCCTCATACGTCATCGGAAAGCAGCGAGTTCAATCCAAAATGGTCCCTACATTTTCAAAAAGTACTTATGGGCCAAACCTTATGCAAAAGTTACGCTCAATTCTTCGAACGCTGACAATCCAAGCGTTCCAAATATGCAAGTGCTCGTTCCTCCACAAATGGTTGAAATCCCTCATAGGTCACGGCGAAGCAGTGAGTTGAATCTAAAACGGTCGCCACATTTCCAAAAAGTACTTATAGGCCCAAAACAGATGCCGTATGCAAAATTTACGCTCAATGATTCGAATGCCCACAATCCAAGCGTTCCAAATATGCAAGTGCTTGTTCTTCCACAAATGGCCAAAATCCCTCATACGTCACAACCGAGCGGTGAGCGGTGAGTTTCGAAAAGTACATATGGGCCCAAAACGGACACCATTTGCAAAAGTTACGCTCAATTATTCGAACGCCGACAATCCAAGCGTTTCAAATATGCAAGTGCTCGTTCTTCCACAGACAGCCAAAATCCCTCATACGTCACAGTGAAGCAGTGAGTTCAATCCAAAATGGTCCCTACATTTCTGAATATTGCTTATAGGCCCAACCGTATGCAAGAGTTACGCTCAATTCTTCGAACGTCGACGATCCAAGCGTTCCAAATATGCAAGTGTTTGTTCTTCCATAAAATGTTAAAATCCCTCATACGTCACAGTGAAGCAGTGAGTTGAATCTAAAAAGGGCGCCACATTTCCAAAAAGTAATTATGGGCCCAAAATGGATATCGTATGCAAAAGTAACGCTCAATTCTTCGAACGCCCACAATCCAAGCGTTCCAAATATGCAATTGCGTGTTCTTCCACAAACGACAAAAATCCCTCATATGTCACGATCGAGCGGTGAGTTTGGGCCCAAAAAGGGCACCGTATGCAAAAGTTAGGCTCAATTCTTCGAACGTGCACAATCCAAGCGTTCCAAATATGCAAGTGCTCGTTCTTCCATAAACAGTTGAAAGCCCTTATACGTTACGTCGAAGGAGTGAGTTGAATCTAAAACGATCGCCACATTTTCAAAAAGTACTTATGGGCCCAAAATGAACACCGTATGCAAAAGTTAAGCTCAACAATTCGAAGCCCACAAGCCAAGCGTTCCAAATATGCAAGTGCTTGTTCTTCCACAAATGGCCAAAATCCCTCATATGTCACGGCTGGGCGGCGAGTTTCGAAAAGTACATATGGGCCCAAAATGGACACCATATGCAAAAGTTACGTTTAATTCTTTGAACGTCCACAATCCAAGCGTTCCAAATATGGAAGTGCTTGTTCTTCCACAAACAGCCAAAATCCCTCATTCGTCATGGCGAAGCAGTGAGTTCAATCCAAAAAGGTCCCAACATTTCCGAAAAGTATTTATGGGCCCGAACGTATGCGAAAGTTACGCTGAATTCTTCAAACACCAACAATCCAAGCGTTCCAAATACGCAAGTGCTCGTTCTTCCACAAATGGTCAAAATCCCTCATACGTCACGACGAAGCAGTGTGTTGAATCTAAAACAGTCGCCACATTTTCAAAAAGTAATTATGGGCCCAAAATGGACACCGTATGCAAAAGTTATGCTCAATTCTTCGAACGCCCACTTCCAAGCGTTCCAAATATGAAAGTTCTCGTTCTTCTACAAACGGCCGAAATCCCTCATACGTCCGGACGAAGCAGTGAGTTCAATCTAAAATAGTCGTTACCTTTCCAAAAATACTTATGGGCCCAAAATGGACACCGTATACAAAAGTTACGCTCAATTCTTCGAATGCCAACAATCCAAGTGTTTCAAATATGCAAGTGCTCATTCTTCCACAAATAGCCAAAATTCCCCATATGTCATGACGAAGTAGTGAGTTCAATCCAAAACGGTCCCTACATTTCCAAAAAGTACTTATGGGTCCAACCGTATGCAAAAGTTACACTCAATTCTCCGAACGTCGACAATCCAAGCGTTCCAAATGTACAAGTGCTCGTTCCACAAATAGCAAAAATCCCTCATATATCACAGTAAAGCCATGAGTTCAAGCCAAAATGGTCCCAACATTTTTGAAAAGTACTTATGCGCCCAACCGTATGCAAAAGTTATGCACAATTCTTCGAACGCCAAAATCGAAGCGTTACAAATATGCAAGTGCTCATTCTTCCACAAATGATCGAAAGCCTGCATTCATCACAGTGAAGCAGTGAGTTGAATCTAAAATGGTCGCCACATTTCCAAAAAGTACTTATGGACCTAAAATGGACACCGTATGTAAAAGTTACGCTCAATAATTCGAACGCCCACAATCCAAGCGTTCCAAATATGCAAGTGCTTGTTCTTCCACAAATGGCCAAAATACCGCAAACGTCACGGCCAAGTGGTGAGTTTTGAAATGTACATATGGGCCAAAACGGACACCGTATGTAAAAGTTACTCTCAATTCTTTGAACGTCGACGATCCAAGCGTTCCAAATATGCAAGTGCTCGTTCCTTAACAAACAGCCAAAATCACTTATACGTCACAACGAAGCAGTGAGTTCAGTAAAAAATGGTCCCAAAATTTCCGAAAAGTGCTTATGGGCCCAACCGTATGGAAAAGTTAAGCTCAATTCTTCGAACGTCGACAATCCAAGCGTTCCAAATATGCAAGTGCTTGTTCTTCGACAAACGGTCAAAATCCCTCATACATCATGGTGAAGCAGTGAGTTGAATCTAAAACAGTCACCACATTTCCAAAAAGTACTTATGGGCCCAAAATGGACACCGTATGCAGAAGTTACGCTCAATTATTCGAACGGCCACAATCCAAGTGTTCCCAATATGCAAGTGCCTGTTCTTCCACAAATGGGAAAAATCCCTCATAGACGGGTGAGCGATGAGTTCCGAAAAGTGCATATAGGCCCAAAACGGACACCGTATGCAAAAGTTATGCTCAATTCTTCGAACGTCGACAATCCAAACGTTCCAAATATGCAAGTGCTCGTTCTTCCACAAACAGCAAAAATCCCTCATACGTCACGGCGAAGCAGTGAGTTCAATCCTAAACGGTCCCTACATTTTCGAAAAGTATTTATAGGCCTAACCGTATGCAAAAGTTACGCTCAATTCTTCGAACACCGACAATCCAAGCGTTCCAAATATGCAAGTGCTCGTTCTACCACAAACGGTCAAAATCTCTCATACGTCATGGCGAAACAGTGAGTTGAATCTAAAACGGTCACCACATTTCCAAAATGTACTTATGGGCCCAAAACTGACACCGTATGCAAAAGTTACGCTCAATTCTTTCAACGTCGACAATCCAAGCGCTCCAAAAATGCAAGTGCTCGTTCTTCCACAAATAGATAAAGTCCCCCATACATCATGGCGAAGCAGTGAGTTCAATCCAAAATGGTCCCTGTATTTCCGAGAAGTACTTATGGGCCAAAGAGAACACCGTATGCAAAAGTTACGCTCAATTCTTCGAACGCCCACAATCCAAGCTTTTCAAATATGCAAGTGCTCATTCTTCCATAAATAGCCAAAATCCCGCATACGCCACGACAAAGCAGTGAGTTCAATCCAAAATGGTCCCTACATTTCCGAAAATTACTTATGGGCACAACCTTATGCAAAAGTTACGCTCAATTCTTCTAACGCTGACAATCCAAGCGTTCCAAATATGCACATGCTCGTTCTTCCACAAATGGTCGAAATCCCTCATATATCACGACGAAGTAGTGAGTTGAATCGAAAATGGTCGCCACATTTCCAAAAAGTACTTATGGGCCCAAAACGGACACTGTATGCAAAAGTTACGCTCAATTATTCGAATGCCCACAATCCAAGTGTTCCAAATATGCATGTGCTTGTTCTTCCACAAACGGCCAAAATCCCACATACGTCATGACCGAGCGATGAGTTCCGAAAAGTACATATGGGCCCAAAACGGACACCGTATGCAAAAGCCAGACTTAATTCTTCGAACGCCCACAATCCAAGCGTTCCAAATATGCAAGTTCTCGTTCTTCCAGAAATAACCAAATTCCCTCATACGTCACGACGAAGCAGTGAGTTCAATCCAAAATGGTCCCCACATTTTTGAAAAGTACTTATGGGCCTAACCGTATGCAAAAGTTACGCTCAATTCTTCGAACACCGACAATTGAAGCGTTACAAATATGCAAGTGCTCGTTCTTCCACAAATGGTCGAAATCCCTCATACGTCACGGCGAAGCAATGAGTTGAATCTAAAATGGTCACCACATTTCCAAAAAGTCCTTATGGGTCCAAAACGGACACCGTATGCAAAAGTTACACTCAATTCTTCGAATGCCCACAATCCAAGCATTCCATATATGAAAGTTCTCGTTCTTCCACGAATGGTCGAAATCCCTCATACGCCACTGTGAAGCGGTGAGTTCAATCCAAAATGGTCGCTACATTTCCAAAACGCACTTATGAGCCCAAAACGCACACCGTATGCAAAAGTTACGCTCAATTCTCCAAACGCTGACGATCCAAGCGTTCCAGATATGCAAGTGCTCGTTCTTCCCCAAATAGCTAGAATCCCTCATATGCCATGACGACACAGTGAGTTCAATCCAAAATGGCCTCTACATTTTCGAAAAGTAATTATGGGCCCAACCGTATGCAAAAGTTACGCTCAATTCTTCGAACGTCGACAATCCAAGTGTTCCAAATATGCAAATGCTCGTTCTTCCACAAACAGCCAAAATCCTTCATACGTCATGGTGAAGAAGTGAGTTCAATCCAAAATGGTCCCCACATTTTCAAAAAGTACTTATGGGCCCAATCGTATGCAAAAAGTTATGCTCAATTCTTCGAACGTCGACAATCGAAGCATTCCAAATATGCAAGTGCTCGTTCTTCCACAAACGGTCGAAATCCCTCATATGTCATGATGAAGCAGTGAGTTGAATCTAAAATGGTCGCCACATTTCCAAAAAGTGCTTATGAGCCAAAACGGACACCGTATGCAAAAAGTTACGCTCAATTCTTTGAATGCCCACAATCCAAGCGTTCCAAATAGGAAAGTTCTCGTTCGTCCACGAATGGCCAAAATCCCTCATACATCAGACGAAGCAGTGAGTTCATTCGAATATGGTCGCTACATTTTCAAAAAGTACTTATGGGCCCAAAACGTACACCGTATGCAAAAGTTACGTTCAATTCTTCGAACACCGATAATCCAAGCGTTCCAAAAATGCAAGTGCATGTTCTTCCACAAACAGCTAGAATCCCTTATACGTCACGGCGACGCTGTGAGTTCAATCCAAAATGGTCCCCACATTTCTGAAAAGTACTTATGGTCCCAACCGTATGCAAAAGTTACGCTCAATTCTTCGAACGCCCACAATCCAAGCATTCCAAATATGCAAGTGCTTGCTTTTACACAAACGGCCAAAATCCCTCATACGTCAAGGTCGAGTGGTGAGTTCCGAAAGTACTTATGGGCCCAAAACAGACACCATAAGCAAAAGTTACGCTCAATACTTCGAACACCTACAATCCAAGCGTTCCAAATATGAAAGTGCTCATTCTTCCACAGACAGCCAAAATCCCTCATACGTCAGAGCGAAGCAGTGAGTTCAATCCAAAATGGTTCCCACATTTCCGAAAAGTTCCTACGGGCCCAACAGTATACAAAAGATACGCTCAACTCTTCGAATGCCGACAATGCAAGCGTTCCAAATATGCAAGTGCTCGTTCTCCCACAAATTATTGAAATCCCTCATACGTCATGGAGAAGCAGTGAGTTGAATAAAAAATGGTCGCCACATTTCCAAAAAGTACTGATGGGCCGAAAACGGACATTGTATGAAGAAGTTACGCTCAATTCTTCGAACATCCATAATCCAAGCGTTCCAAATATGAAAGTTCTCGCTCTTCCACGAATGGATGAAATCCCTCATACGTCACGACCGAGCGGTGAGTTCCGAAATGTACATATGAGCCCAAAACGGACACCGCATGCAAAAGTTACCCTCAATAAATCGAACGCCCACAATCCAAGAGTTCCAAATATGAAAGTGCTCGTTCTTCCACAAACAGCCAAAATCCCCCATACAGCATGGTGAAGCAGTGAGTTCAATCCAAAACGGTCCCCACATTTTCGAAAAGTACTTATGGGCCCAACTGTATGCAAAAGTTACGCTCAATTCTTCAAACGCCCACAATTCAAGCGTTCCAAATATGTAAGTGGTTGTTCCACAAACGGCCAAAATCCCTCATACGTCACGACCGAGTGGTGAGTTTCAAAATGTGGATATGGGCCCAAAACGGACACTGTATACAAAAGTTACGCTCAATACTTCGAACGCCCACAATCCAAGCGCTCCAAACATGAAAGTGCTCGTTCTTCCACAGACAATCAAAATCCCTCATACGTCACGACGAAGCAGTGAGTTCAATCCAAAATGGTCCCCACATTTTCGAAAAGTTCCTAGGGGCCCAACCGTATGCAAAAGATACGCTAAATTCTTTGAATGCTGACAATGCAAGCATTCCAAATATGCAAGTGCTCGTTCTCCCACAAATGGTTGAAATCCCTCATACGCCACGACGAAGTAGTGAATTCAATCCTAAATGGTTGCTACATTTCCAAAAAGTACTTATGGGCCCAAAACGTACACCGTATGCAAAAGTTACGCTCAATTCTTCAAACACCGACAATCCAAGCGTTCCAAATAAGCAAGTGCTCATTCTTCCACAAACCGCCAAAATCCCTCATAAATCACAATGATGCAGTGAGTTCAATCTAAAACGGTCCCCACATTTTCGAAAAGTACTTATGGTCCCAACCGTATGCAAAAGTTACGTGCAATTCTTGGAACGCCGACAATCCAAGTGTTCTAAATATGCAAGTGCTCGTTCTTCCACAAATGGTCAAAATCCCTCATACGTCACGACAAAGCAGTGAATTCAATTTAAAACGGTCTCCACATTTCCAAAAAGTACTTATGGGCCCAACCGTATACAATAGTTACGCTCAATTCTTCGAACGCCGACTATCCAAGCGTTCCAAATATGCAAGTGCTCGTTCTTCCACAAACGGTCGAAATCCCTCATATGTCACGGCAAAGCAGTAAGTTCAATCTAAAATGGTCTCCACATTTCCAAAAAGTACTTATGGGCCCAACCGTGTACAAAAGTTACTTTCAATTCTTCGAACGTCGACTATTCAAGAGTTCCAAATATGCAAGTGCTCGTTCTTCCACAAACATCCAGAATCCCTCATATGTCATGGCGACACAGTAAGTTCAATCCAAAATGGTCCCTACATTTCCGAAATGTACTTATGGGCCCAATCGCATGCAAAAGTTACGCTCAATTCTTTGAACGCTGACAATCCAAGCGTTCCAAATATGCAAGTGCTCGTTCTTCCACAAACAGTCGAAATCCCTCATACATCACGGCGAAGCACTGAGTTCAATGCAAAATGGTCCCTAGATTTCGGAAAAGTAGTTATGGGGCCAGCCGTCTGCAAAAGTCACACTCAATTCTTCGAATACCGACAATCCAAGCGTTCCAAATATGTAGGTGTTCGTTCTTCCACAAACAGTCGAAAGCCCTCATACGTCACGGTAAACCAGTGAGTTCGATCTCGCATGGTCGCCACATTTTCAAAAAGTACTTATGGGCCCAAAATGGACACCGTATGAAAAAGTTACGCTCAATTCTACGAACGTCCACAATCCAAGCATTCCAAATGTGAAGGTTCTCGTTCTTCCACAAATGGTCAAAATCCCTCATACGTCACAGAGAAGCAGTGAGTTCAATCCAAAACGGTTGCTACATTTCCAAGAAGTACTTATGGGCCCAAAACGGACACCGTATGTAAAAGTTACGCTCAATTCTTCGAACGCCCACAATCCAAGCGTTCCAATTATGCAAGTGCTCGTTCTTCCATAAATAGCCAAAATCCCTCATACGTTATGGCAAAGCAGTGAGTTCATCCAAAATGGTCCCTACATTTTCGAAAAGAACTTATGGGCCCAACTGTTTGCAAAAGTTACGCTCAATTCTTCGAATACTGACAATTCAAGCGTTCCAAATATGCAAGTGCTCGTTCTTCCATAAACGGCCAAAATCCCTCATACATCACGACGAAGCAGTGAGTTCAATCCAAAATGGTCCCTACATTTTCGAAAAGTACTTATGGGCCCAACTGTCTGCAAAAGTTACGCTCAATTCTTCGAACACCGACAATCCAAGCGTTCCAAATATGCAGGTGCTTGTTCTTCCACTTACAGTTGAAAGCCCTCATACGTCACGGCAAAGTAGTTAGTTCAATCTAAAACGGTCGTCACATTTCCAAAAAGTACTTATGGGCCCAAAATGGACACCATATGCAAAAGTTATGCTCAATTCTTCGAACACCCACAATCCAAGCGTTCCAAAGATAAAAGTTCTCATTAACCACCGAAATCCCACATATGTCACGGCGAAGCGGTGAGTTCAATTCAAAATGGTTGCTATATTTCAAAAAAGTAATTATAGGCCAAAAATAGAAACCGTATGCAAAAGATACGCTTAATTCTTCGAACGCACGCAGTCTAAGCGTTCAAAATATGTAAGTGCTCATTATTCCATAAATAGACAAAATCCCTCATACATTACGGTGAAGCAGTGAGTTCAATAAAAAACGGTCCGTACATTTTCGAAAAGTACTTATTGGCCCAACCGTATGCAAAAGTTACGCTCAATTCTTCGAATGCTGACAATCCAAGTGTTCCAAATATGCAAGTGCTCGTTCTTCCACAAACAGTCGAAATCCCTCATATATCATGACGAAGCAGTGAGTTGAATTTAAAATGGTCGCCACATTTCCAAAAAGTACTTATGGCCCTAAAACGGACACCATATGCATAAGTTATGCTCAATTATTCGAGCGCCCACAATCCAAGCATTCCAAATATGCAAGTGCTTGTTCTTCCACAAACGGCCAAAATTCCTCATACGTCACAATCGAGAAGTGAGTTCTGAAAAGTACATATGGGCCCAAAACGGACACCGTATGCAAAAGCTATGCTCAATTCTTCGAACGCCGATAATCCAAGCGTTCCAAATATGCAAGTGCTCGTTCTTCCACAAATAGCCAAAATCCCACATACGTCACAGAGAAGCAGTGAGTTCAATCTAAAATGGTACCTACATTTTTGAAAAGTACTTATGGGCCCAACCGTATGCAAAAGTTACCCTCAATTCTTCGAACGCCGACAATCCAAGCGTTCCAAATATGCAAGTGTTCGTACTTCCACAAACAGCCAGAATCCCTCATACGTCATAGCGACGCAATGAGTTCAATCCAAAATGATCCCTACATTTTCGAAAAGTACTTATGGGCCCAACCGTATGCAAAAGTTACGCTCAATTCTTCAAACGCCGACAATCTAAGCTTTCCTAATATGCAAGTGCTCGTTCTTCCACAAATGGTCAAAAGCCCTCATATGTCATGGTGAAGCAGTGAATTGAATCTAAAATGGTCACCACATTTCCAAAAAGTACTCATGGGCCCAAAATGAACACCGTATGCAAAAGTTACGCTCAATTCTTCGAACGTCCACAATCCAAGCGTTCCAAATATGCAAGTGCTTGTTCTTCCACAAATGGCCAAAATCCCTCATACGTTATGGCCGAGTAGTGAGTTTCGAAAAGTACATATAGGCCCAAGACGGACACCGTATGGAAAAGTTACGCTCAATTCTTCGAACGTCGACAATCCAAACGTTCGAATTATGCAAGTGCTCGTTCTTCCACAGACAGCCAAAATCCCTCATACGTCATGATGAAGTAGTGAGTAGAATCTAAAATGGTCACTACATTTCCAAAAAGCACTTATGGGCCCAAAACGGACATCGTATACGAAAGTTACGCTCAATTCTTAGAACGTCGAAAATCCAAGCGTTCCAAATATGCAAGTGCTCGTCGTTCCAAATATGCAAGTGCTCGTTCTTCCATAAACTGATAAAATCCCGCATACGTCAGAACGAAGCAGTAAGTTCAATCCAAAACAGTCCCTACATTTTCGAAAAGTACTTATGGGCCCAACCTTATGTAAAAGTAACGCTCAATTCTTCGAACGCCGACGATCCAAGTGTTCCAAATATGCAAGTGCACTTTCTTCCACAAACAGCCGAAATACCTCATACATCACAATGAAGTAGTGAGTTGAATCTAAAACAGACACTACATGCAAAAGTTACGTAAATTCTTCGGACGCCCACGATCCAAGCTTCCAAATATGAAATTTCTCATTCTTCCACAAACGGCCGAAATCCCTCATTTGTCACGACGAAGCGGTGAGTTCAATCCAAAATTGTTTCTATATTTTCAAAAAGTACTTATGGGCCAAACACGGACACCATATGTAAAAGTTACGCTCAATTCTTCGAATGCCCACAATCGAAGCGTTCCAAATATGCAAGTACTCAGTCTTCCATAAATAGCCAAAATCCCTCATACGTCATGGCAAACAAGTGAGTTCAATCCAAAACGGTCCCTACATTTCCGAAAAGTACTGATGGGGACAACGTATGCAAAAGTTATGCTCAATTCTTCGAACGTCAACAATCCAAACGTTCCAAATATGCAAGTGATCGTTCTTCCAAAAATGGACGAAATCCCTCATATATCATGATGAAGTAGTGAGTTGAATCTAAAATGGTCGCCACATTTCCAAAAAGTACTTATGGGCCCAAAACGGACACCGTATGCAAAAGTTACGCTCAATTATTTGAACGTCCACAATCCAAGCGTTCCAAATATGCAAGTGCTTGTTTTTCCACAAACGGCCAAAATCCCTCATACATCATGATCGAGTGGTGAGTTCCAAAAAGTATATATGGGCCCAAAACGGACACCGTATGCAAAAGCTACTCTCAATTCTTCGAATGCCCACAATCCAAGCGTTCCAAATATGCAAATGCTCATTCTTCCACAAACAGCCAAAATCCCTCATCCGTCATGGTGAAGCAGTGAGTTCAATCCAAAACTGTCCCCACATTACCAAATAGTACTTATGGGACCAACCGTATGCAAAAATTACGCTCAGTTCTTCGAACTTCGAAAATCGAAGCGTTCCAAATATGCAAGTGCTCGTTCTTCCACAAATGGCCGAAATCACTCATACGTCATGGTAAAGTAGTGAGTTGAATCTAAAATGGTCGCCACATTTCCAAAAAGTGCTTATGGGCCAAAAACGGACACCGTATGCAAAAGTTACGCTCAATTCTTCGAATGCCTACAATCTAAGCGTTCCAAATATGAAAGTTCTCGTTCTTCCACGAACGGCCAAAATCCCTCATACGTCACGACGAGTGGTAAGTTCAATCCAAAATGGTCATCACATTTTTGAAAAGTACTTATGGGCCTAAAACGTACACCGTACGCAAAATTTACGCTCAATTCTTCGAATGCCGACAATCCAAGCATTCCAAACATGCAAGTGCTCGTTCTTCCACAAACAGCTAGAATCCCTAATACGTCACGGTGAAGCAATGAGTTCAATCCAAAATGGTCTCTACATTTTCGAAAAGTACTTATGGGCCCAATCGTATGCAAAAGTTACGCTCAATTCTTCGAATGCCGACAATCCAAGCTTTCCAAATATGCAAGTGCTCGTTCTTCCACAAACGGTTGAAAGCCCTCATATGTCACGACGAAGCAGTGAGTTGAATCTAAAATAGTCTCCACATTTCCAAAAAGTGCTTATGGGCCCAAAACGGACACCGTATGTAAGAGTTACGCTCAATTCTTCAAATTCCAACGATCCAAGCATTCCAAATATGAAAGCCCTCGTTCTTCCACGAATGGTCGAAATTCCTCATATGTCACGGCGAAGTGGTAAGTTCAGTCTAAAATGGTTGCTAAATTTTTTAAAAGTACTTATGGGCCCAAAACGTACACCGTATGTAAAAGTTACGCTCAATTCTTCGAACACCGACAATCCAAGCGTCCCAAATATGCAAGTGCTTGTTCTTCCACAAACAGTTAAAATCCCTCATACGTCACAATGATGAAGTTAGTTCAATCCAAAACGGTCCTCACATTTTCAAAAAGTTCCTATGGGCCCAATTGTATGCAAAAAATACGCTCAATTCTTCGAACGCTGACAATACAAGCATTCCAAATATGCTAGTGCTCTTTTTCCACAAACGGTCGAAATCCCTCATACGTCATGGCAAAGTAGTGAGTTGAATATAAAATGGTCACTACATTTTCAAAAAGTTCTTATGGGCCCAAAACGGACACCGTATGAAAAAGTTACGCTCAACTCTTCGAACTCCCACAATCCAAGCGTTCCAAATATGAAAGTTGTCGTTCTTCCACGAACGGCCGAAATCCCTCATACGTCACGGCGAAGCGGTGAGTTCAATTCAAAATGGTCACTACATTTTCCAAAAATACTTATGGGCCCAAAACGTAACCGTATGCAACAGTTATGCTCAATTCTTCGAACGCTGACAATCCAAGCGTTCCAAATATGCAAGTGCTCATTCTTCAACAAACAGCCAGAATCCCTCATACGTCATGGTGACGTAGTGAGTTCAATCCAAAACAGTCCCGACATTTTCGAAAAGTACTTATGGGCCCAATCGTATGCAAAAGTTACGCGTAATTCTTCAAATGTTGACAATCCAAGCTTTCCAAATATGCAAGTGCTTGTTCTTCCACAAACGGTCGAAAGCCCTCATACGTCATGGCAAACTAGTGAGTTGAATCTAAAATAGTCGCCGTATTTCCAAAAAGTAATTATGGGCCCAAAATGAACACCGTATGCAAAAGTTACTCTCAATGATTCGAACTTCCACAATCCAAGCGTTCCAAATATGCAAGTGCTTGTTCTTCCACAAATGGCCAGAATCTCTCATACGTCATGATCGATAGGTGAGTTTCGAAAAGTACATATGGGCCCAAAACAGACACCGTATGAAAAAGTTACGCTCAATTCTTCGAACACCCACAATCCAAGCGTTCCAAATATAAAAGTTCTCGTTCTACCACGAACGGCTGAAATCCCTCATACATCATGGTGAAGCGGTGAGTTCAATCCAAAATGGTCATTACATTTCCGAAAAGTACTTGTGGGCCCAAAACGTACACCGTATGCAAAAGTTACGCTCAATTCTTCGAACACCAACAATCTAAGCGTTCCAAATATGCAAGTGCTCGTTCTTCCACAAACAGCCAAAATCCCTCATACATCATGACGACGCAGTGAGTTCAATTCAAAACGGTCCCTACATTTTCGAAAATGAATTATGGGCCTAACCTTATGCAAAAGTTAAGCTCAATTCTTCGAACGTCGATAATCCAAGCTTTCCAAATATGCAAGTGCTCGTTCTTCCACAAACGGTCGAAATCCCTCATACATCACGACGAAGTAGTGAGTTAAATCTAAAACGGTCGCCACCTTTCCAAAAAGTACTTATGGGCCCAAAACGGACACCCGTGAAAAAGTTGCGCTCAATTCTTCGAACGCCCACAATCCAAGCGTTCAAAATATGAAAGTTCTCGTTCTTCCACAAATGGCCGAAATCCCTTATACATCACGGCGAAGCGGTGAGTTCAATCCAAAACGGTCGCTACATTTTCAAAAAGTACTTATGGGCCACCGTATGCAAAATTTACGCTCAATTCTTGGAACACCGACAATCCAAGCGTTCCAAATATGCAAGTGCTTGTTCTTCCACAAACAGCCAAAATCCCTCATACGTCATGGCAACGCAGTGAGTTCAATCCAAAACGGTCCCTACATTTTCGAATATAACTTATGGGCCCAACCGTATGCAAAAGTTACACTCAATGATTCGAACATCCACAATCCAAGCGTTTCAAATATGCAAGTGCTTGTTCTTCCACAAATGGCCAAAATCCCTCATACGTCACGGCCGAGTGGAGAGTCTCAAAAAGTACATATGGGCCCAAAACGGACACTGTATACAAAAGTTAGCTCAATTCTTCGAAAGTCGACAATCCAAGCGTTCCAAATATGCAAGTGCATTTTCTTCCACAGACAACCAAAATCCCTCATACGTCACGACGAAGCAGTGAGTTCAATCCAAAATGGTCCCCACATCTCTGAAAGTACTTATGGGCCCAATCGTATGCAAAAGTTATGCACAATTCATCGAAAGTCAACAATCTAAGCGTTCTAAATATGCAATTGCTCTTTCTTCCACAAACGCTCGAAAGCCCTCATACTTCAGGGCAAAGCAGAGAGTTCAATCTCACATGGTCGCCACATTTTCAAAAAGTACTTATGGGCCCAAAATAGTCGCTGTATGCAAAAATTATGCTCAATGATTCGAACGCTCACAATCCAAGCGTTCCAAATATGCAATTGCTTGTTCTTCCACAAATGGCCAAAATCCCTTATACGTCACGATCGAGCGGTGAGTTTCGTAAAGTACATATGGGCCCAAAACGGACACCGTATGCAAAAGTTACGCTAAATTTTTCGAACGCCGACAATCCAAGCGTTCCGAATATGTAAGTGTTCATTCTTCCACAAACAGCCAAAATCCCTCATACGTCACGACGAAGTAGTGAGTTCAATCCAAAATGGTCCCCACATTTCCGAAAAGTACTTATGGGCCCAATCGTATGCAAAAATTACGCTCAATTCTTCGAACACCGACAATCCAAGCATTCCAAATATGCAAGTGCTTGGTCTCCCACAAATAGTCAAAATCCCTCATACGTCACGGTGAAGTAGTGAGTTGAATCTAAAACGGTCGCCACATTTCCAAAAAGTACTTATGGGTCCAAAATGGGCGCCGTATGCAAAAGTTACGCTCAATGATTCGAACGCCCACAATCCAAGCATTCCAAATATGCAAGTGCTTGTTCTTCCACAAATGGCCAAAGTCCTTCTTACGTCACGGCCGAGCGATGAGTTCCAAAAAGTACATATGGACCCAAAACGGACACTGTAAAAAGTTACGGTCAATTCTTTGAACGCCCGCCATCCAAGCATTCCAAATATGTAAGTGCTCGTTCTTCCACAAATAGTCAAAATCCCTCATACATCATGGAGAAGTAGTGATTTCAATCTAAAATGGTCCCCACATTTCCAAAAAGTACTTATGGGCCCAACCGTATGCAAAAGTTACGCTCAATTCTCCAAACGCCGACAATCCAAGCGTTCCAAATATGCAAGTGCTCGTTCTTCCACAAACAGTCGAAATCCCTCATACGTCACGGCGAAGCAGTGGGTTTAATCTAAAATAGTAGCCACATTTCCAAAAAGTACTTATAGGCCCAAAACAGACACCGTATGAAAAAGTTACGCTCAATTCTTTGAACGCCCACAATCCAAGCGTTCCAAATATGCAAGTTCTCATTCTTCCAAAAATGGCTGAAATCCCTCAAGCATTAAGGCGAAGCGGTGAGTTCAATCCAAAAAGATCGCTACATTTTCGAAAACTACTTATGGGCCTAAAACGAACATCGTATGCAAAAGTTATGCTCAATTCTTCGAACGTCGACAATCCAATCATTCCAAATATGTAAGTGCTCATTCTTCCTGAAACGGTTGAAAGCCCTTATACGTCATGGCGAAGCAGTGAGTTCAATCTCACACGGTGGCCACATTTCCAAATAGTACTTATAGGCCCAAAATGGACACTGTATGCAAAAGTTACCCTCAATGATTCGATCGCCCACAATCTAAGCATTCCAAATATGCAAGTGCTTGTTCTTCCACAAATGGACAAAATCCCTCATACGTCACGGCCGAGTGGTGAGTTCCGAAAAGTACATATGGGCCCAAGACGAACACCGTATGCCAAAGTTATGCTCAATTCTTCGAACACCGACAATCCAAGCGTTCTAAATATGCAAGTGCTCGTTCTTCCACAAACAGTGAAAATCCCTCATAGGTCATGGTGAAGTAGTGAGTTCAATCCAAAATGGTCCCTACATTTTTGAAAAGTACTTATGGGCCTAATCGTGTGCAAAAGTAACGCTCAATTCTTCGAACGTAGACAATCCAAGCGTTCCAAATATGCAAGTACTCGTTCTTCCACAAACGGTCGAAATTGCCCATACGTCACAGCGTAGCAGTGAGTTCAATCTAAAACGGCTGCCACATTTCCAAAAAGTAGTTATGGGCCCAAAATGGACGCCGTATACAAAAGTTACGCTCAATGATTCGAACGCCCACAATCCAAGCATTCCAAAAATTGCAAGTGCTTGTTCTTCTACAAACGGCCAAAATGCCTCATACGTCATGACCGAGTGATGAGTTCCGAAAAGTACATATGGGCCTAAAGCGGACACCGTATGCAAAAGTTACTGTCGATTCTTCGAACGCCCACAATCCAAGCGTTCCAAATATGCAAGTGCCCGTTCTTCCACAAACAGCCAAAATCCCTTATACGTCACGGCGAAGCAGTGAGTTCAATACAAAATGGACCCCACATTTTCGAAATGTACTTATGGGCCCAACCGTATGCAAAAGTTACGCTCAATTCTTCGAACACCTAAAATCCAAGCATTCCAAATATGCAAGTGCTCATTATTCCACAAATGGTTGAAATCCCTCATACGTCACAGCGAAGCGGTGAGTTGAATCTAAAATGATCGCCATATTTCTGAAAAGTACTTATGGGGCCAAAACGGACACCGTATGCAAAAGTTTCGCTCAATTCTTCGAACATCGACAATCCAAGCGTTTCAAATGTGAAAGTTCTTGTTCTTCCAAAAATGGCCGAAATCTCTCATACGTCATGGCCAAGTGGTGAGTTTAATCCAAAATGGTTGCTACATTTTCGAAAAGTACTTATGGGCCCAAAACGGACACCGTATGCAAAGGTTACTCTTTATTCTTCGAACACCCACAATCTAAGTATTCCAAATATGCAAGTGCTCGTTCTTCCACAAATATCCAAAATCCCTCATACATCATGACAAAGCATTGAGTTCAATCCAAAACGGTCCTTACATTTTCGAAAAGTACTTATGGGCCCAACCGTATGCAAAAGTTTCGCTCAATTCTTCAAACGCCCACAATCCAAGCGTTCCAAATATGCAAGTGCCCGTTCTTCCATAAATAGCCAAAATCCCTCATACGTCATGGCGAAGTAGCGAGTTCAATACAAAATGGTCCCCACATTTCCGAAATGTACTTATGGGCCCAACCGTATGCAAGAGTTACGCTCAATTATTCGAACACGGACAATCCAAGTATTCTAAATATGCAAGTGCTCATTCTTCCACAAACGGTTGAAATCCCTCATTTGTCACAATGAAGTGGTGAGTTGAATCTAAAATGATCGCCACATTTTCAAAAAGTACTTATGGGGCCAAAACAGACACCGTATGCAAAAGTTACGCTTAATTCTTCGAACGTCGACAATCTAAGCGTTCCAAATATGAATGTTCTCATTCTTCCACAAATGGCCGAAATCTCTCATATGTCACAGTGAAGTGGTGAGTTTAATCCAAAATGGTCGCTACATTTTCGAAAAGTACTTATAGGCCCAAAACGAACACCGTAAGCGAAAGTTACTCTCAATTCTTCGAAAGCCCACAATCTAAGTATTCCAAGCATGCAAGTGCTCGTTCTTCCACAAACAGCAAAAATCCCTAATACGTCACGATGAAGCATTGAGTTCAATCCAAAATGGTCCCTACATTTTCGAAAAGTACTTATGGGCCCAACCATATGAAAAAGTTGCGCTCAATTCTTCGAACGTCGAAGATCCAAGCATTCCAAATATGCAAGTACTCGTTCTTCCACAAACGGTCAAAATTCCTCATACGTCATGGAAAAGCAGTGAGTCTATTCTAAAATGGTCACCACATTTCCAAAAATTACTTTTTGGCCCAAAACGGACACCATATGCAAAAATTACGTTCAATTCTTCGAATGTCGACAATCTAAGCATTCCAAATATGCAAGTGCTCATTCTTCCACAAATAGCCAAAATCCCTCATACGTCACGGTGAAGCTATGATTTCAATCCAAAATGGTCCCTACATTTCTGAAAAGTACTTATGGGCCCAACCATATGCAAAAGTTACGCTCAATTCTTCGAACGTCGACAATCCAAGCATTCCAAATATGCAAGTGCTTATTCTTCTAGAAATGGTCAAAATCACTAATACGTCATGGCAAGGTAGTGAGTTCAATGTAAATTGGTCGCCACATTTTCAAAAAGTACTTATGGGCCCAAAACGAACGCTGTATGCAAAAGTTACGCTCAATGATTCGAACGCCCACAATCCAAGCATTCCAAATATGCAAGTGCTTGTTCTTTCACAAATGGCTAAATTCCCTCATATGTCACGGCCGAGCGATGAGTTTCAAAAAGTACATATGGGCCCAAAACGGAGACCGTATGCAAAAGTTACGCTCAATTCTTTGAACGCTAACAATCCAAGCGTTCCAAATATTCAAGTGCTCGGTCTTCCACAAACAGCCAAAATCCCTCATACGTCACAGCGAATTAGTGAGTTCAATCCAAAATAGTCCCCACATTTTCGAAAAGTCCTTATGGGCCCGACCGTATGCAAAAGTTACGCTCAATTCTTCGAACACCGACAATCCAAGCTTTCTAAATATGCAAGTGCTAGTTCTTCCAAAAACGGTTGAAATCCCTCATACGCCACGGCGAAGCAGCAAGTTGAATCTGAAACGATTGCCACATTTTCAAAAAGTACTTATGGGCCCAAAACGGACACTGTATGCAAAAGTTACGCTCAATTCTTCGAACACCGACAATCCAAATATACAAGTGCACTTTCTTCAAAATACGATCGAAATCCCTCATACGTCACGATTAAGCCGTGAGTTCAATCCAAAACGATCGCGATATTTTTGAAAAGTACTTATGGGCCCAAAATGGACACCGTGTGCAAAAGTTGCACTCAAATCTTCGAACGCCGACAATCTAAATATGTAGGTGCTCATTCTTTGAAAAATGATCGAAAACCCTCATACGCCACAACAAAGCCATGAGTCCAATCCAAAATGGTTCAATTCTTTGAACGCCGAAAATCCAAACATGCAGGGGCTCATTCTTCAAAAAATGACTGAAATCCCTCATACATTATGATGAAGCCATGAGCTCAATCCAAAACGGTCGCTACATTTTTGAAATGTACATATGGGCCCAAAAACGAACACCATGTGCAATATTCATCGAACGTCGACAATCCAAATATGCAGGTGCTCGTTCATCGAAAAATGGTCGAAATCCCTCATTCGTCATGATGAAGCCGTGAGTTCAATCCCAAATGGTTGCGACATTCCAAAAAGTACTTATGGGCCCAAAACGGACAACGTGTGCAAAAGTTACGCTCAATTCTTCGAACAACGACAATCCAAGCGTTCAAAATGTACAAGTGCTCGTTCTTCGAAAAATGGCCAAAATCCCTCATATGTCACAACTAAGCTGCGATTTCAATATGAAATGGTTGCTACATTTTCGAAAAGTACTTATGGGCCCAAAAACGGACACCGTATGCAAAAGTTAAGCTCAGTTCTTCGAACGTCAACAATTCAAGCGTTCCAAATATGCAAGTGCTCATTCTTTGAAAAATGGCAGAAATCCCTCATACGTCACGACGAAGTGGTGAGTTCAATCCAAAACGATCGCTACATTTTCGAAAAGTACTTATGGGCCCAAAATGGACAAGGTGTGCAAAAGTTACCATCAATTCTTTGAACGTCGACAATCCAAATATGCACGTGCTCATTCTTCGAAAAATGGATGAAATCCCTCATACGTCACAATGAAGCCGTGAGTTCAATCCAAAACGGTCGCTACATTTTCGAAAAGTACTTATGGGCCCAAAACGGACACCGTGTGCAAAATTCTTCGAACGCCGACAATCCAAATATGTAAGTGCTCCTTCTTTGAAAAATGGCCAAAATCCCCCATACATCACAACAAAGCCATGAGTTCAATCCTAAACGGCCACTACATTTTCAAAAAGTACATATGGGCCCAAGACGGACACTGTGTGCAAAAGTTAAGCTCAATTCTTCGAACGTCGACAATCCAAATATGCAAGTGCTCGTACTTCAAAAAATGACCAAAATCCCTCATACGTCATGACGAAGCCATGAGTACTATCCAAAACGGTCGCTACATTTTTGAAAAGTACTTATGGGCCCAAAACGGACACCGTGTGCAAAAGTTGCACTCAATTCTTTGAATGTCGACAATCCAAATAAGGAAGTGTTCATTCTTCGAACAATGGCTGAAATCCCTCATTTGTCACGACAAAGCTATGAGTTCAATTCAAAATGGTCACTACATTTCCGAAATGTACGTTATGGACCCAAAACGAACACCGTTTGCGAAAGTTACGCTCAATTCTTCGAACGCCGACACTCCAAGCGTTCCAAATGTGCAAGTGTTCATTCCTCATATGCCTCGATGAAGCCATGAGCACAATCCAAAATGGTCACTACATTTTCAAAAAGTACTTATGGGTCCAAAACTAACACCGTGTGCAAAAGTTACGTTCAATTCTTCGAGCGCAACAATCCAAATATGCAAGTGCTCGTTCCCCAAAAAATGGCCGAAATCCTGACACATCACGACGAAGCCGTCAATTCAATCCAAAACGATCGCTACATCTCCAAAATGTACTTTATGGGCCCAAAACGAACACCGTGTGAAAAGGTTACGCTCAATTCTTCGTACGCTGACAATCCAAGCATTCCAAATATGCAATTGCTCGTTCTTTAAAAAATGGCCGAATACCCACATACGTCACGACAAAGCCATGAGTTCAATCCAAAATGATCGCTACATTTCCGAAAAGTAATGCTCAATTCTTCGAGCTTCGACAATCCAAGCGTTCCAAATATGCAAGTGCTCGTTCTTCAAAAAATGGCCGAAATCCCTCATAAGTCACGATGAAGCCATGAGTTCAATCCAAAATGATCGCTACATTTTTGAAAAGCACATAAATAGACACCGTGTGCAAAATTCTTCGAACGTCGACAATCCAAATATGCAAGTGCACTTTCTTTAAAATACGGCCGAAATCCCTCATACATCACGATGAAGCCGTGAGTTCAATACAAAATGGTCGTGACATTTTCAAAAGGTACTTATGGGCCCAAAATGGACACCGTGTGCAAAAGTTACACTCCATTCTTCGAACGCCGACAATCCAAATATGCAGGTGCTCGTTCTTCGAAAAATGGTCGAAATCCCTTATACGTCACGACGAAGCCATGAGTTCAATCCAAAACGGTCGTTACATTTCCGAAAAGTACTTATGGGCCCAAAACGGACACCATGTGCAAAAGTTGTACTCAATTCTTTGAACGCCGACAATCCAAACATTCAGGTGCTCATTCTTCGAAAAATGGCCAAAATCCCTCATACGTCACGACGAAGCCATGAGTTCAATCCAAAACGGTCGTTACATTTTTGAAATGTACATATGGGACAAAAAATGGACACCGTGTGCAAAAGTTACACTCTATTCATCGAACGCCAACAATCCAAATATACAGGTGCTCGTTCTTCGAAAAACGTTCGAAATCCCTCATACGTCATGATGAAGCCCTGAGTTCTATCCAAAACGGTCGGTACATTCTGAAAAGTACTTAAAGGCCCAAAACGAACACCGTATGCAAAAGTTACGCTCAATTCTTCGAACGCCGACAATCCAAGCGTTCAAAATGTGCAAGTGCTCGTTGTTTGAAAAATGGTCGAAATCCCTCATACGTCATAGCTAAGCTACGATTTCAATCTAAAATAATCGCTACATTTTTTAAAAGTACTTATGGGCCCAAAACGGACACTGTATGCAAAAGTTACGCTTAGTTCTTCGAACGCTGACAATCCAAGCGTTCCAAATATGGAAGTGCTCATTCTTCGAAAAATGGCAGAAATCACTCATACATCACGATGAAGCGGTGAGTTCAATCCAAAATGGTTGCTATATTTTCGAAAAGTACTTATGGGCCCAAAATGGACACTGTGTGCAAAAGTGTCCCTCAATTCTTCAAACGTCGACAATCTAAATATGCACATGCTCATTCTTCGAATAATGGACGAAATCCCTCATACGCTACAATGAAGCCGTGAGTTCAATCCAAAATGGTTGCTACATTTCCGAAAAGTACTTATGGGCCCAAAACGGACACCGTGTGCAAAATTCTTTGAACGCCGACAATCCAATTATGTAAGTACTCCTTCTTTGAAAAATGGCCAAAATCCCTCATACATCATGACAAAGTCGTGAGTTCAGTCCAAAACTGTCGCTACATTTTCAAAAAGTACTTAAGGGCTCAAAACGGACACAGTGTGCAAAAGTTACGCTCAATTCTTCGAACGTTGACAATCCAAATATGCAAGTGCTTGTACTTTGAAAAATGGCTGAAATCCCTCATATGTCACAATGAAACCACGAGTACCATCCAAAATGGTGCTACATTTTCGAAAAGTACTTATTGGCCCGAAACGGACACTGTGTGTAAAAGTTACACTAAATTCTTCGAACGCCGACAATCTAAATAAGCAAGTGCTCGTTCTTCGAAAAATAGCTAAAATCCCTCATTTGTCATGACAAAGCCGTAAGTTCAATCCAAAACGGTCACTACATTTCCCAAACATACGTTATGGGCCTAAAATGGACACCATTTGCAAAAGTTACGCTCAATTCTTCGAACGACGACAATCCAAGCGTTCCAAATGTGCAAGTGTTCTTTCCTCGAAAAACTGTCGAAATCCCTCATACGTCACGACGAAGCCATAAGTACAATCCAAAACGGTCGCTACATTTTTGAAAAGTACTTATGGGTCCAAAACGGACACCATGTACAAAAGTTACGTTCAATTCTTCAAACGTCAACAATCCAAATATGCAAGTGCTCGTTCCTCAAAAAATGGTCGAAATCCCTTATACGTCACGACGAAGCTATCAATTCAATCCAAAACGGCCGCTACATTTCCAAAATCTACATTATGGGCCCAACACGGACACTGTGTGCAAAGTTTATGCTCAATTCTTCATATGCCGACAATCCAAGCGTTCCAAATATGCAAGTGCTCATTCTTCAAAAAATGGCCGAATACCTACATACGTCACGACAAAGCCATGAGTTCAATCCAAAATGGTCGCTACATTTCCGAAAAGTAACGCTCAATTCTTCGAGCACCGACAATCCAAGCGTTCTAAATATACAAGTCTCGTTCTTCAAAAAATGGTCGAAATCCCTCATACGTCACGACGAAACCGTGAGTTTAATCCAAAACGATCGCTACATTTTCAAAAACGTGTGCAAAATTCTTCGAACGTCGACAAAACCAATAGGCACGTGCACTTCCTTCAAAATATGGCCGAAATCCCTCATACGTCATGATGAAACCATAAGTTCAATCCAAAACGGTCGCGACATTTTCGAAAAGTACTTATGGGCCCAAAATGGACACCGTGTGCAAAAGTTACACTTAATTCTTCAAACGCTGGCAATCCAAATATGCAGGTGCTCGTTCTTCGAAAAATGGCCGAAGACCCTCAAACATCACGACGAAGCCATGTGTTCAATCCAAAACGGTTGCTACATTTTTGAAAAGTACCTATGGGCCCAGAACGGACACCGTGTCCAAAAGTTACATTCAATTCTTCGAACACCGACAATCCAAATATGCAGGTGCTCGTTCTTCAAAAAATGGCCGAAATCCCTCATACGTCATGACGAAGCAATGAGTTCAATCCAAAATGGTTGCTACATTTTTGAAATGTACTTATGGGCCCAAAAATGGACACCGTGTGCAAAATTTACACTCTATTCATCAAATGCAGACAATCCAAATATGCTGGTGATCGTTCTTCGAAAAATGGTTGAAATCCCTCATACGTCACGATGAAGCCATGAGTTCAATCCAAAACGATTGCTACATTCCGAAAAGTACTTATGGGCCCAAAACGGGCACCGTGTGTAAAAGTTACGCTCAATTCTTCGGATGCCAACAATCCAAATGTGCAAGTGCTCATTCTTCGAAAAGTGACCGAAATCCCTCATACGTCACGATGAAGCCATGAGTTCAATCCAAAACGGTCTCTACATTTTCGAAAAGTACTTGTGGGCCCGAAATGGACACCGTGTGCAAAAGTTACGATCAATTCTTCGAACGCCGACAATCTAAGTATGGAAGTGCTCATTCTTTGAAAAATGACTAAATTACCCCATACTTCACAACAAAGTTATGAGTTCAATCCAAAATGGTCACTACATTTTCGAAAAGTACTTATGGACCCAAAAGGGACAACGTCTGCAAAAGTTATGCTCAACTCTTCGAATGTCGACAATCTAAATATGCAAGTGCTCATTCTTCTAAAACTGCTAAAATCCCTCATAAGTCAGGACAAAGCCGTGAGTTCAATCTAAAACTATCTCCACATTTCCAAAAAGTAGTTATGGGCCCAAAACGGACATCGTCTGTAAAAGTTACGCCCAATTCTTCAAACGCTAATAATCCAAATATACAAGTGCTCGTTCTTCAAAAAATGGCTAAAATCCATCATATGTCACGATGAAGCCATGAGTTCAATCCATAATGGTCGCTACATTTCCGAAAAGTACTTATGAGCCCAAAATGGACACTGTGTGCAAAAGGTACGCTCAATTCTTCGAAAGCCGACAATCCAAGCGTTCCTAATATGCAAGTGCTCATTCCTCGAAAAATGGCTAAAATCTCTCATACGTCATGGCTAAGCGGTGAGCTCAATCCAAAATGGTCACTACATTTTCTAAAGGTACTTATGGGCCTCCGTGTGCAAAATTCTTCGAATGCCGACAATCCAAATATGTAAGTGATCCTTCTTCGAAAATGGCCATAATCCCTCGTACATCACAATGAAGCTGTGAGTTCAATCCAAAATGGTCGCTACATTTCTGAAAAGTACTTATGGGCCCAAAACGGACACCGTTTGCAAAAGTTACACTCAATTATTCGAACGTCGACAATCCAAGCGTTCAAAATGTGCAAGTGCTCGTTCATCGAAAAATGGCCGAAATCCCTCATATGTCACAGCCAAGCTGTGATTTCAATCCAAAACTGTAATACCCCGAACTTCACGTTCTACATTTGGCCAATATGATTCATGCATTCCATGCTAATTACATTGTCATTTGTATCAATTTCCTGATTGCCTTCTCTTAAAACGATGCATTTGATCATCAAGGCTTTAAAATCTTTACATGGTGATAACCTTCAACTCTTCGATTTAGGTGGTGAATTTTATATTGAGCTATGATAGAGAGTTAGATTAACTAAATGTTGGAGATTGGCTTGGTAAGTAATGTAATATTTGAAAGGCCGAAAATTTGTATCAACGAAGGTTC
>NW_019232078.1:0-916 GCF_002742605.1 Olea europaea var. sylvestris
TGAAGAAGTGTTGGACAGAAAATTAACAAAGAAAAATCGCACCAGGGGCAATTTTGTCATTTGTCGCGACGGTGTCGGAATGAACTGAAATTTGGCTGGTTGTTTTGAAATGGCCCGCGAAATTGGACTTCGGACACAGACCCTGGATCACGGGATTTTAGCCAAATTACTTTGCTTGGGCCTCCGAATAATTAATTTCTGCATTAATTATGTCAGGTTGAAGAAGTGTTGGACAGAAAATTAACAAAGAAAAACCGCACCAGGGGCAATTTTGTCATTTGTCGCGATGGTGTCGGGATGGACCGAAATTTGGCAGATTGATTTGAAATGGCCCGCGAATTTGGACTCGGTGCGGGGACCCAGGATCACGGGATTTTGGCCAAATTCCTTCGTTTAGGCCTCCGAATAATTAATTTTCGAATTAATTATGTCAGAATGAAGAATTGCTGGACAGAAAATTAACAAAGAAAAATCGTACCAGGGGCAATTTTGTCATTTGTTGCGATGGTGTCGGAATGAACCGAAATTTGGCAAGTTGATTTGAAACGGCCCGCGAAATTGGACTCCGGGCACAGACCCGGGATCACGGGATTTTAGCGAAATTACTTCGTTTGGGCCTCCGAATAATTAATTTTCGTATCAATTATGTCAGGTTGAAGAAGTGTAGAACGAAAAATTAACAAAGAAAAACCACACCGGGGGCAATTTTGTCATTTGTCGCAATGGTGTCGGAATGGACCTAAATTTGGCAGGTTGATTTGAAACGACCCGCGAAATTGGACTCGGGGCACAGACCTGGGATCACGGGATTTTATCCAAATTTCGTCCTTTGGGCCTCCGAATAATTAATTTTCGCATTAATTATAAAAGGTTGAAGAAGTGTTGGACAGAAAATTAACAAAGAAAAACCGCACCA
>NW_019232078.1:1441-2745 GCF_002742605.1 Olea europaea var. sylvestris
GCGGGGACCCAGGATCACGGGATTTTGGCCAAATTCCTTCGTTTAGGCCTCCGAATAATTAATTTTCGAATTAATTATGTCAGAATGAAGAATTGCTGGACAGAAAATTAACAAAGAAAAATCGTACCAGGGGCAATTTTGTCATTTGTTGCGATGGTGTCGGAATGAACCGAAATTTGGCAAGTTGATTTGAAACGGCCCGCGAAATTGGACTCCGGGCACAGACCCGGGATCACGGGATTTTAGCGAAATTACTTCGTTTGGGCCTCCGAATAATTAATTTTCGTATCAATTATGTCAGGTTGAAGAAGTGTAGAACGAAAAATTAACAAAGAAAAACCACACCGGGGGCAATTTTGTCATTTGTCGCAATGGTGTCGGAATGGACCTAAATTTGGCAGGTTGATTTGAAACGACCCGCGAAATTGGACTCGGGGCACAGACCTGGGATCACGGGATTTTATCCAAATTTCGTCCTTTGGGCCTCCGAATAATTAATTTTCGCATTAATTATAAAAGGTTGAAGAAGTGTTGGACAGAAAATTAACAAAGAAAAACCGCACCAAGGGCTATTTTGTCATTTGTCGCGAAGGTGTCAGAATGGGCCGAAATTTGGCAGGTTGATAGGAAATTTCCCACGAAATTGGACTCGGGGCACAGACCCGGGATCACGGGATTTTAGCCAAATTCCTTCGTTTGGGCCTCCGAATAATTAATTTCCGTATTAATTATGTCAGGTTGAAGAAGCTCTAGACAAAAAATTAACAAAGAAAAATCGCACCAGGGGCAATTTTGTTAATTGTCACGACGGTGTCGGAATGAGCCGAAATTTGGCAGGTTGATTTGAAACAGCCCGTGAAATTGGACTCCGAGCATAGACCCGGTATCTCGAGATTTTAGCTAAATTCCTTCGTTTCGGCCTCCGAATAATTAATTTCCGTATTAATTTTGTCTGGTTGAAGAAGTTTAGGATAGAAAATTAACAAAGAAAAATCGTACCAGGTGCAATTTTGTCATTTGTCGCGATTGGATCGGAATAGACCGAAATTTGGTAGGTTGATTTGAAACGACCCACGAAATTGGATTCGATGCACAGACCCGAGATCACGGGATTTTAGCCAAATTCCTTCGTTTGGGCCTCCGAATAATTAATTACCTTATTAATTATGTCATGTTGAAGAAGTTCTAGACAGAAATTTAACAAAGCAATACCCCCACCAGGGGTAATTTTGTCATTTGTCGCGATGGTGTCGGAATGGGCCGAAATTTGGCAGGTTCATTTGAAACGCCCCTGGAAATTGGAC
>NW_019232079.1:0-2745 GCF_002742605.1 Olea europaea var. sylvestris
TGTGCAAAAGTTACGCTCAATTCTTCGTCCGTCGACTCTCCAAGCGCTCTAAATATACAAGTGCTCATTCTTTCGAAAAATGGCCAAAATCCCTCGTACGTCATGATGAAGTGGTGAGTTCAATCCGAAACGGACGCTACATTTCCAAAAAGTTCTTATGGGCCCAAAACGGATACCGTGTGCAAAAGTTACGCAAAATTCTTCGTCCGCCGACTCTCCAAGCGTTCTCAATATACATGCGCTCATTCTTTCAAAAAATGGCGAAAATCACTCATATGTCACGTCGAAGTGGTGAGTTCAATCCAAAACGGTCGCTGCATTTTCAAAAAGTATTTATGGGCCCAAAACGGACACCGTGTGCAAAAGTTCACTCAATTCTTCGTACGCCGACTCTCCAACCGTTCCAAATATGCAAGTGCTCATTCTTTCGAAAAATGGCTGAAATCCCTCGTACGTCACGATGAAGTCGTGAGTTCAATCCAAAACGGTCGCTACATTTCGAAAAGGTACTTTTGGGACCAAAACTGACACCGTGCGCAAAAGTTACGCTCAATTCTTCGTACACCGACAATCCAAGCATTTCAAATATGCTAGTGCTATTTCTTTCGAAAAATGGCTTAACTCCACCATACGTCATGACGAAGTGGTGAGTTCAATCCAAAATGGTCGCCACATTTCCAAAAAGTTCTTATGGGCCCAAAACGGACACCGTGTGCAAAAGTTACGCTCAATTCTTCTTCCGCCGACTCTCCAAGCATTCTAAATATGCATGTGCTCATTCTTTTGAAAAATGGCCAAAATCCCTCGTACGTCACGACGAAGTGGTGAGTTCAATCCGAAACGGTTGCAACATTTTCAAAAAGTTCTTATGGGCCCAAAACAGACACCGTGTGCAAAAGTTACGCTCAATTCTTCGTCCGTCGACTCTCCAAGCGTTCTAAATAAGCAGGTGCTCATTCTTTCAAAAAATGGCCAAAATCCCTCGTCCGTCACGACGAAGTGGTGAGTTCAATCCGAAACGGTTGCAACATTTTCAAAAAGTTCTTATGGGCCCAAAACGGACACCGTGTGCAAAAGTTATGCTCAATTCTTCATCCGTCGACTCTCCAAGCGTTCTAAATAAGCAGGTGCTCATTCTTTCAAAAAATGGCCAAAATCCCTCGTCCGTCACGACGAAGTGGTGAGTTCAATCCGAAACGGTTGCAACATTTTCAAAAAGTTCTTATGGGCCCAAAACGGACACCGTGTGCAAAAGTTATGCTCAATTCTTCATCCGTCGACTCTCCAAGCGTTCTAAATAAGCAGGTGCTCATTCTTTCAAAAAATGGCCAAAATCCCTCGTCCGTCACGACGAAGTGGTGAGTTCAATCCAAAACGGTCGCTACATTTCCAAAAAGTTCTTATGGGCCCAAAACGGACACCGTGTGCAAAAGTTATGCTCAATTCTTCATCCGTCGACTCTCCAAGCGTTCTAAATAAGCAGGTGCTCATTCTTTCAAAAAATGGCCAAAATCCCTCGTACGTCACGGCGAAGTTGTAAGTTCAATCCAAAACTGTCGCTACATTTCCAAAAAGTACTTATCGGCCCAAAACGGACACCAGGTGCAAAAGTTACACTCAATTCTTTGTACGTCGACAATCCAAGAGTTCAAAATATGCAAGTGTTCATTCTTTCGAAAAATGGCTGAACTCCCCCATACGTCACGACGAAGTGGTGAGTTCAATCCAAAACGGTCGCTACATTTCCAAAAAGTTCTTATGGGCTGAAAATGGACACCGTGTGCAAAAGTTACGCTCAATTCTTCGTCCGCCGACACTGTGTGCAAAATTTATGCTCAATTCTTCGTCCGCCGACTCTCCAAGCGTTCTAAATTTAAAAGCGCACACCCCTTTGAAAAATGGCCAAAATCACTCGTACACCACGACGAAGTGGTGAGTTCAATCCAAAACGGTCGCTACATTTCCAAAAAGTACTTATGGGCCCAGAACGGAGACCACGTGCAAAAGTTGCGCTCAATTCTTCGTCCGCCGACTCTCCGAGCATTCTAAATATGCAAGTGTTAATTCTTTTGAAAAATTCCCAAAATCCCTCGTACGTCACGACGAAGTGGTGAGTTTAATCCAAAACGGTCGCTACATTTCCAAAAAGTTCTTATGGGCCTAAAATGGACACCGTGTGCAAAAGTTACGCTCAATTCTTCGTCCGCCGACTCACCAACCGTTCTCAATATACAAGCGCTTATTCTTTCGAAAAATGGCCAAAATCACTCGTACGTCACGACGAAGTGGTGAGTTCAATCCAAAACGGTCGCTACATTTCTAAAAAGTACTTATGGGCCAAAAACGGACACCGTGTGCAAAAGTTACGCTCAATTCTTCGTCCGCCGACTCTCCAAGCGTTCCAAATATGCGAGTTCTCATTCTTTCGAAAAATGGCCAAAATCCCTCTTACGTCAAGACAAAGTGGTGAGTTCAATCCAAAATGGTCGCTACATTTCCAAAAACTTCTTATGGGCCCAAAATGGACACCGTGTGCAAAAGTTACGCTCAGTTCTTCGTCCCCTGACTCTCCAAGCGTTCTAAATATGCAAGTGCTCATTCTTTCGAAAAATAACCAAAATCCCTCGTACGTCATGACGAAGTGGTAAGTTCAATCCAAAACGGTCGCTACATTTCCAAAAAGTTCATATGGGCCAAAAACGGACAACGTGTACAAAAGTTACGCTCAATTCTTCATCCGTCGAC
>NW_019232080.1:0-2744 GCF_002742605.1 Olea europaea var. sylvestris
CAAATCTGAAGCTACCATGAAATCAAAAACCACGTTTCATTAGCTCGATTCCAATCGAATTAGAATAGCAATCCGCCAAAAATCTGCAAATCTGAAGTTATCTTGAAATCAAAAACCACGTTTCATTAGGTCGATTCCAATCGAATTAGACTAGCAATTTGCCAAAAATGAACAAATCCAAAGTTATCATGAAATCGAAAACTAATTTTCGTTGGCTCGACTCCAATCGAATTAGACTAGAAATTCGCAAAAATCAAACAAACCCGAAGATATCATGAAATCAAAAACAACTTTTCATTGGCTCGATTCCGATCGAATTAGACAAGCAATTTTCCAAAAATGAAGCAACCAGAAGTTATCATGAAATCAAAAACCGCTTTTCATTGGATCGAATCCAATGGAATTAGACAAGCAATTCGCAAAAAAAAGAGCAAATCCGAAGTTATCATGAAATCAAAAACCACTTTTCATTAGCACGATTCCAATCAAATTGGACCTGCTATTTGCCAAAACGAACAATCCCGAAGTCATCATGAAATCAACAGCCACTTTTCATTGGCTCGATTCCATTCGATTTAGACTAGAAATTTGCCAAAACGAAAAAGCCCAAAGTTATCATGAAATGAAAAGCCACTTTTCATTGGCTCGATTCAAATCGAATTAGACGAGCATTTCCCCAAAAATGAACAAAGCTGAAGATATCATGATATCAAAAAAAACATTTCATTGGCTCGATTCCAATCGAATTAGACTAGCAATTCACCAAAAATGAACAAACCCGAAGTTATCACGAAAACAAAAACCACTTTTCAATGACTCGACTTCAATCGAATTAGACTAGAAATTCGTAAAAAAACACATAAACCTGAAGGTATCAAGAAATCAAAAACATCTATTCATTGGCTCGATTCCGATCGAATTAGACTAGCGATTCGTCAAAAACGAAGAAACCCGAAGTTATCATGAAATGAAAAACCACTTTTCATTGGCTCGATTCCAATGGAATTAGACTAGCAATTCGCCAAAAACGAACAAACTCGAAGTTATCATGAAATCAAAAACCACTTTTCATTTGCTCGATTCTAATCAAATTAGACTAGAAATTCGCCAAAAAAGAGCAAATTTGAAATTATCGTGAAATCAAAGACCACTTTTCATTTGCTCAATTCCAATCGACATGAACTAGTTATTCGCCAAAACGAACAAACCCGTAGTTTTCATGAAATCAAAGCCACTTTTCATTGGATCGATTCCTTTTCATTTAGACTAGCAATTTCCCAAAAATGAACAAATCTGAAGCTACCATGAAATCAAAAACCACGTTTCATTAGCTCGATTCCAATCGAATTAGAATAGCAATCCGCCAAAAATGAACAAATCTGAAGTTATCTTGAAATCAAAAACCACGTTTCATTAGGTCGATTCCAATCGAATTGGACTAGCAATTTGCCAAAAACGAACGAATCCGAAGTTATCATGAAATCAAAAACTAATTTTCGTTGGCTCGACTCCAATCGAATTAGACTAGAAATTCGCAAAAATCAAACAAACCCGAAGATATCATGAAATCAATAACAACTTTTCATTGGCTCGATTCCAATCGAACTAGACTAGCAATTCGCCAAAATCGAAGAAACCCGAACTTATCAAGAAATCAAAAAACACTTTTCATTAGCTCGATTCCAATCGAATTAGACTAGCAATTCATCAAAAACGAACAAACCCGAAGTTATCATGAAATGAAAAGCCACTTTTCAATGGCTCGATTCAAATCGAATTAGACGAGCAATTCGCCAAAAACGAACAAAACTGAAGATATCATGAAATCAAAAAAAACTTTTCATTGGCTCAATTCTAATCGAATTAGACTAGCAATTCGTCAAAAACGAACAAACCCGAAGTTAACACGAAACAAAAACCACTTTTCATTGACTCGACTCCAATCGAATTAGACTAGAAATTCTCAAAAAACACACAAACCTGAAGATATCAATAAATCAAAAACAACTATTCATTGGCTCAATTTCGATCGAATTAGACAAGTGATTCGCCAAAAACGAAGAAAACCAAAGTTATCATGAAATCAAAAACCACTTTTCATTGGCTCGATTCCAATGGAATTAGACTAACAATTCGCCAAAAATGAACAAACTCGATGTTATAATGAAATCAAAAATCATTTTCCATTAGCTCAATTCCAATTGACTTAGACTAGAAATTTGCCAAGAAAGAGCAAATCCGAAGTTATCGTGAAATCAAAGACCACTTTTCATTAGCTCGATTCCAATCGAATTGGACTAGGTATTCGCCGAAACGAACGAACCCGTAGTTATCATGAAATCAAAGCCTCTTTCATTGGATCGATTCCATTTGATTTAGACTAGCAATTCGGCAAAAACGAACAAACCCGAAGTTATCACGAAATCAAAAACCACTTTTCATTGGCTCGACTCCAATTGAATTAGACTAGAAATTCGTAAAAAACACACAAACCTAAAGATATCAAGAAATAAAAAACAACTATTCAACGGCTCGATTTCGATCGAATTAGACTAGCGAGTCGCCAAAAATGAAGAAGCCCGAAGTTATCATGAAATCAAAAACCACTTTTCATTGGCTCGATTCCAGTGGAATTAGACTAGCAATTCGCCTAAAATGAACAAACTCGAAGTTATCATGAAATGAAAAGCCACTTTTCTTTGGCTCGATTCAAATTGAATTAGGCGAGCAATTCGCCAAAAATG
>NW_019232081.1:0-2744 GCF_002742605.1 Olea europaea var. sylvestris
TTTGTGGCTACTGTTAAGAGTGAGTCTGATAAGGAAAGTGATAAGGTTAAGGAAGAGCAATCAAATGATAATTTTGTTAATGAAAATGAGGATGGGGATGACATAGACCTACAAGAAGCATATCAACAACTGTTTAAAGAAAGTCTTAAAATAAAGAAGGTCAATAAATCCCTACTTAAAAAGCTTGACGAACTTGAACGGGAAAAAGAGAAACTGGGTGGTAAGCTTCAGGAGTCACTTAAGAGCGGTAGTGAGCTGAAGTGTGTCAATGAGAAATTGGAAGACAAGGTTAAGAGTTTGACTAGTGAATTGGAAAAATCTAATGCCCATCTTCAGACATTCACTAGTGGAAACAAGAAATTAGATAACCTATTGGGAATGAATAAGCCAGTAGGAGACAAGAGAGGTCTAGGATATGTTGAGGGTAATACAACTATTGCTGGACCATCTAAGATTGTCTTTGTGGCTGCCTCTAAGCCTAACACGGTTAGGAGTCCAAGTAAGGGTAAGAGCATTCCTAGGGAACAAAGTCATCAATCACGTAGGAACATTAGGACCAGGTACCCTCAGACACATACTTTTGAGCCTAGGTTTATTCCCACCTGCCACCACTGTGGTGCTCTAGGACACACTAGGCCTAGATGTTACAAGTTAGGCAATGAGCGTAGAAGTCAAAACATTCCTAGTCAGGTTAGCTTTCTGTCTAATCAGGTTAGTCATCTGACTGAGATGCTTACTAAGCTAACTAAGAGTAACTTGTCGCCTAAAAGAATTTGGGTCAAAAAGGGTGATTTAGATAGACTATCCGGTCAAGAGAAATGCCTTGTTGCTAATGTTGCATTAAAAGCTCAAAATTCCAATATGTGGTACCTGGATAGTGCATGTTCTAGGCATATGTGTGGTAATAAATCTTTGTTTACTACTCTTTATGAATGTAATGGTGGTATGGTTACTTTTGGAGATGGGGCTCTGCACCTATTCTCGGCAAAGGTACCGTACAAATGCTTGGTTTGCCTGTGATTTCTAATGTGCTATATGTGGAAGGTTTAAAATCAAATTTGCTAAGCATCAGTCAAATCTGCGATGATGATTTTGAGGTTAGTTTTGTGCAGAAGAGATGTACCGTATATGATTCATCCGGTGGGGTAGTCCTTGAAGGGGTTAGAACATTCGACAATTGTTATGGGGTACTACCTAATTCTAACTATGTGTGTAGGAGCGCTAAAATTGATGTAAGTGAGCTCTGGCATAAAAGATTAGGTCATTTGAATTACAAGAGTCTTGAACAATTGTCTAAGAAAGAATTGGTAGATGGCCTGCCTAAGTTAGGACCTAGCAAAAATGATGTGTGTGGACCATGTCAACTAGGTAAACAACTTAAGGGGAGCCATAAGAAGACCACTAAAATTCTGACCAAAAGACCACTGGAATTGATTCACATGGATTTAATGGGACCCTCTAGGACCGAGAGTTTAGGTGGTAAGCGCTACATCCTTGTCGTTGTAGATGACTTTTCGAGGTTTACTTGGATAGAGTTGCTTAGGGAAAAATCTGATGCTTGTGACCTTATTAAGTCTCTGTGTAAACGGCTTAGCAATGAACTGAATCTCAAAGTGTCTAGGATGCGTAGTGACCATGGAAAAGAATTCGAGAACTTCAACCTTGAGAGTTTTTGTATGGATGAAGGGATAATGCAGGAGTTCTCCTCCCCTATCACTCCACAACAAAATGGGGTGGTTGAAAGGAAGAATCGTGTCCTTCAGGATATGGCTAGAGCCATGCTTCATGGCAAGGAATTAGCCCTACACTTTTGGGGAGAAGCTATTAACACTGCATGCCACATAGTTAATAGAGTCTACCTTAGACCCAAGACTGATCAAACACCCTATGAAATTCTTAAGGGTAAAAAGCCTACTGTTAAGTATATTCGAATATTTGGGAGTAAGTGCTACATTTTGCGGGGTAGAGAGAGTTTGGGTAAGTTTGAATCAAAAAGTGATGAAGGGATCTTCCTGGGGTACTCGAGGAATAGCCGTGCATTTAGAGTGTATAACTCTCGTACCCGTGTGGTGATGGAGTCTATAAATGTTGTGATAGATGACGGTGTGAGTGAGGGGGAGAGTGCTAAAAATTGTGATAAAGATGGTGATCGTTTGGTTTCCAGTGATCCTACTGAACCACCTGTGCCTGAAATATCTGAAAAGGAAACACTTCTAGATAAACATTCTAAGGAACCATCAACTAGGGTTAAATCTAAGCATCCTAAGGATAATATCATCGGGGATCTAGATGAAGGGATGAGACTTCGTAGGAGAGTATTGAATAATCTAGCATACACTAGCTATGTGTCTCAAGTCGAGCCTAAGAAAGTTGAAGAGGCTCTTAGTGATGAGTGTTGGGTAAATGCAATGCATGAGGAGCTAAATCAATTTGCTAGGAATAATGTGTGGATGTTAGTTCCCAGACCAAAAAATTGCAATGTGATCGGTACCAAGTGGATCTTTAAGAACAAGACAGATGACCAGGGTACTATTACTAGGAATAAGGCAAGATTAGTTGCTCAGGGGTATACTCAGGTTGAGGGGATTGACTTTGATGAGACCTTTGCCCCTATTGCACTACTTGAGTCGATTAGGATTCTGCTGGCTGTTGCATGTACCATAGGGTTCAAGTTGCATCAAATGGATGTTAAAAGTGCCTTCTTGAATGGACTTCTTCAGGAAGAAGTTTATGTGGAACAACCT
>NW_019232082.1:0-2744 GCF_002742605.1 Olea europaea var. sylvestris
TTCCTGGTTTTTTTTTTTTTTTTTTTTTTGTTAAATGTAAATATGTTGGCTGCATTGTTTACATCTTATGCTATCACTATCTTTTGATCTTCTATTGTCAATATTATAGCGATGTGGATCTTCTTGTTCGGTATTCCTATAATTTTGTCTTGTATCATGTTGCTTGTACGTACTCATCCTTTTAAAAGTCAACATTTGTTTCCTTCTTTAGTATCTTAGACTTTTACAAGGTTAAACAGCTTAAGATCTGGAGCCACGTTGTATTTTCTTTGTCTCAATATCATGTAGCTTGTTCTTCGTCATCTCTATTGCTTGTAAAAGATGGCACTTAGTTCTTTCATTAAAGTCTTTGACCTTTTAGGGGTTAAGCAGCTTAACAGCTACATTGCAATGTCCGTATACAATCTGTTAATGGTAATTCAAATCAAATTATAATTTTCTACACTCCTTGTTTTCTTTTTCATTTCTTTCTCGTTCCTATGCTAAGATGTTCTCGTAAATTGTAATACAACTTGTAATGTTTATAGTACAGATTGTATATCTAACAATATCTATTTCGTCTGCTGTCAGGAACTTTATGCAAAGTTGAATAGGATGGCTGCGATGGCAGCAGATATGTTTGTAAGCCGAGAAAGATTTGCAATGTTGTTATTGATGAGGCTCACAGAGACGGTTATCTTATGGCTTTCAGAAGACCAGACGTTTTAGGATGATATTGAGGAAGGACCAAGGCCTTTAGGCCCTCTAGGTCTTCAACAGGTTTGTAAATTGATATTTATTTGTGACTCTGCCCTATGATTGCCATGCTATTATAACCATCTTTTCTTTACATGTATTGGCTGCAGTTCTACTTGGATATGAAATTTGTGATATGCTTTGCTTCGCAAGGACGCTACTTGTCTAGAAATTTGCGTTGGGCTGTCAACGATATTATTTCCAAAGCACTGGCCGCATTTTCTGCAACGGGCATGGATCCGTATAGGTACTATCTATACTGTAACCTTGGTATGATTGTTGTGCATTTCTTTTTGAATGATTCACTAGTCCCAAGTGGAAGTGTATAAGAAGTATAGTCATTGTGGAACCAGGATGAAGAGAAAATCCTTTATGAGATATCTCGATAAAGGAAAAGAGAAGTAGAGGTCATAATCCTTTAAAGTGTCAAATGACAACATTCAAAGAGTTACAATTTCAAAGTAATGAGATCAGAAAATGTTAAGAGAAATTAATTGACAAATTATTTCATAGAAGGCACAGCACACATCTTGTAGATTTCTTAAACACCATTGAAGTAAAAATATTAGCTATAACAGAAAATTTTGATTCTTGGAAGTAAGAGCTATTATGAGGATGAAAATCAGGATAACAATTGATCCATATAGTCCTCAAGTGTCTGGGCAACATGGGTCTTTTATGCTTGACAGAATTATTTGATGAGATTCTAAAAAGTAAAAGGATGCATGGTGGTCAGAAGGGTGAGCAGTAATAAGTTTAAAGGAGATGCTCATAATTATATGAATTATAGAGGCGTTGAGTTCATCAGTCATACTTTAAAACCTTGGGAGAGGATTTTACAAGTGTAATTTTAGGTTCTATAAATTTGGGTTTATACCAAGGAGATCTATTGTAGAAGCCATTTTAGTACTTGGGAGAACCATAGAAAAGTAGAAAAGAAATCAGATTGGATGTTTTTTTTATTAATTTGAAAAAGAATTTGGTATGGTGCTAGATGACATGTTGTGGTGTGTGCCAAAGAAAAAGGAATTTCTACTTCATGTGTCAATATTATTTAAGATATGCATCATAAAGCAGTTTCAGTTGTGACATCTAGTGTGAGTAAAAATTAGAAAATTTCCTATTACTATGGATATGTATCAAATGTCTACCCTGACTCCTGAGTCCTTGTCCCTTTTGCTTTTGTCATGGATGGCTAATGAGACAATTTCAAGATGAGGTCCCCCCGGTAGGTTATTTGTTGGTTACATAGTTTTAGTTAATGAAATGAACAAGGGATAAATTGGAAGTTGGAACTTTGAGAAGCACTTGGATTCCAACATTTTTACCTTTTAAGTAAAACTGAGCTGGATATGTAGTAGGTTTTGACAGTGGTAAAAAAGTAAGGACAGATGTGAAGTTACTATCAAGAATTGTGGTGTTTGAATTCTGATTGTTTTGTGTATACTTTTACAATGCATGAGAGAGTAGGTTGGATGAAATGGAAAAATGTGCATGGATTCCTCGTGATCAGAAGATACCTGTCAAGTTAAAAGGCAAGTAAATTTTCCATTAGACAAACATGAGGGAGATGATTTAAGATGGATGTATGGCTATTTTAGAATGGATAAGATAATAAATGAGAATATTTTCAACAAGTGATTGGGCAAAATTAATTGAATGACGTCATAAGTGGTCAATGTATGTGATGAGGACATCCAATTTATTTATTTATTTCTAGTCGAACTTTATTTCATTTTTGTAGGCTTTATTTTGTTGTGAATTTTTTATTGGGCTTGTATTGGCCCAAGCTCATTCTAGTTAGGGTTTGGTTTACTATTTAAACTTACTTTTCCATGTAATTTCATTAGTTGATAATTGAATAAAATTATTGGTGGCTTGTGGTGAAAGCTCTCTCTTCCCCATTATTCTTTCCCTTCTATTGATTCTTCTTCTTCTTTCATCCCCTCCCCCCTTATTTTCTTCTTCCTATTAATTGTTCTTCTCATTCTACATTTAATATTCTATTG
>NW_019232083.1:0-2744 GCF_002742605.1 Olea europaea var. sylvestris
TTGCGCCATGTCATGACTTACTTACCGAACTTCCAAACTTATCTTATTAGCCACTGAACTTTACTCCGTTAGTGTCCATCGGACAGATGTCATCTCATTTAATGCTGAAATGGAAGATTGAAATCTAATCTGACTAGTTAACTCCTTCCAAATTTTAATTGTTTCGCCAATCCAGCATCATATCACACAGCCAAGCAAGCCTTTATTAACATTTATCTCTTGAAACGCATCTCTTCCTAATTAAATTAAAACCCTCAAATGCTTGAAATCCAAAAATTTCCCAAAATCAATTTCTCAGTGTTTTTAATTTGAAAGAAGGTGGGGGCGGCGAAGAAGATAACTTTCTTATCTTTTCTCTTATTTTTTTTTCAAATTTTTTAGTTTTTTTGTTTGTTTATTTAATGTGGCAATTTTAAAATTACCATTTTATCCCTTTTAATTTGATCAAAAATTGGTCAAAATTTACTTTCTTGATTAACTAACGGTCAACCATCCATTTGGACCCCAACTGCCAATTTCTCAATGGTTTAATATTATTGTTGGCACAAATTAAAGATTAGGGAAAAGGCTACAAAAAAGGTGAAAAGTTAGGGACCGCAACTACAATTTTCCATTTATTTATTGCGAATTCTTTATCTACCCTAGGTTTTACCCGCCTTTCTTCTTGGCACAGAAAGAGACGCAGTGTGATAGTAGTCTACTTGGTTAGACTACCTTTTACCTTTTTCTCGATCACGTCGGGACGAAAGAAAATTTGATTACACTTTTGTAGAAAGCTTGCAACAGAGAATTTGAATGCATTGAAACTAAATTGATGATTGATTAATGAAAGCTAAAAATTACAATTGATGAAAGCTGAAAATTACAATTGTTGGTGCAGGGGGCGGATACCAGTGAGTTTGAAAGATTTTTGAATGACTAATACCTCCTATAATAGCATTCAGAACAAAAACCTAAGTGACAAAAATAGATGTTTAAATGACGAGGAATCATACTAAATGTTTACAAATATCAAAGTTATTTTAAAACTGAAATAACTATTACAATGGAAAAGAAATTACAACTCAAACTTGAACAAATATTTACAATGTGCGGTCGAAGTTGGGCAAACTACGGCTGTGATTGTGTCAAGGGACTAAATAAAGCTGCAGTCCTTGTCATTCTCTCCCATTTGTTTTGACGACGTCCTCAATGCCATTAATGCATGATATGCTTCAACCAATGGTTTGAAGGCTTCGAGATCTTTTTCTCTTTCCGAAGTATTCTTTTCGCTGCTACATCCAATCCATTTGACCAAGTACTCTTAATGATATTTTCTAGAAACTCGAGTGATTCGATGGTCAAGAATAGCTTCAGCAACCTTATTTCCAGCTTTCTTCAGTTTAAACACAGGTTGCTTTGGCTTATTTCTAGATGCGTCCTCTTTATCTACAAAGTATGGTTTCAGCATACTAACATGAAGGACCTTGTGAATTTTACACTATAAAGGAAGTTCAACTCTGTATGCGACTCTTCGAATCCTCTTCATGATGGGTAATGGTCCAATATGTTTCGGCCCCAATCTTGAGTCCTTCCCTCTTGTCGGTTTATAAACATTTCTGTCGAAAAGCTTAACCATTACCAGATCTTCAACGTTGAATTCAAGGAAACGACGCTTTAGATCTACAGATTTTTATACGATTTCTGAACTTTCTCAAGATAACTCCGAACAATTTCAATATTTCGTTTCCACTCTTGAGAAAAGTTTTTTGCTTGAGGAGACTTGGTACTTTGTTTGATATCTACTATATGGGGGAGTAACGGTTGCTGGCCAGTAATAATCTCAAAAGGACTCTTATTAGTGGAAGAGCTCTTTTGGGCATTGAAGCAAATCTGAGCTGCATCCAAGAATTTCATCCAATTTTTATGCGAAGTAGAGATAAAATGCCGAAGATATTCTTTTAGCATAGAATTGAAGCGCTCCGTTTGTCTGTCAGATTGTGGGTGAAAACTAGAACTTATGCTCAAAGTTGGACCAAGAAGTTTGGATAACTCAGTCCAAAATATGCCAGTGAACCAAGGATCTCGATCACTGACGATGTCTTTAGGCAGTTCCCAATATTTGACAATATGTTTGAAGAAAAGTTGAGCCTGTCTCTTCCACTGATACATACTTAGGTGCTACGATGAAAGTTGCGTACTTTGATAGATAGTCTACCACGACAATGATAGTGCCAAAATCCTCAACTTTTGGCAACCCAATAATGTAGTTCATCAATACACTTTCGAATGGCCTAGTTGGGACGAAAACGAGCTCCAGCAAGCCTACCTTTTTTTGATGATCTATCTTATCCTACTGACAAATAAGATAGGTTTTCACATAAGTTGCAATGTTGTCCCACATTTGAGGCCAATAGTATGCACGTTGTAGTAGTGGACAAGTGCGGTCCTTTTCAGTATACCTTGCCCAAATCATGTCGTGGCATTTCGTAATTAGTAATTTCCTCAAATCTCTGCCTCTAGAAACATATAAGTGGTCTCCCTCAGTCTTCACTAGTTCCCCATCGAACCAGAACTGTCCAGTCTTACCCTGCTTGATGAGGTCAACCAAATATTGAGTAGCTGGGTCCTTATCCATAAGTGCTCGAGTTTGGTCTCTTGTGTTCGTGGTAATGGTACTCTCTAAAAGAGCAACCATAAAGCAAATGGCTGCCAAATTGGACAGCCGACTAAGAGCATCAGCAACATGATTTCTAGATTCAAGA
>NW_019232084.1:0-1183 GCF_002742605.1 Olea europaea var. sylvestris
TTTATTTTTGTTTAGTTCATTTATGTCGGAGAAAACACATTTTTATTTAGTATTAGATTGCAGTTCGTAAGAAGAGATTTTTATGTAATGTAGAAGGTCAAAATGTCCAGAAAAATAGAACTGAATTGTCTAGATTGACGGTTATACTTTCTGGCGTGTACTGTTTCGTATATCATTTGTAAGGAATCGTTTGTAAAATATTAGATGATCAATGATGCTACCACTAATGCCAAACTGACATGAGTTATCGTTTACTGAAAATAAATTACTGAAATGTGTCGATATAATAGTCACGCCAAATGAATTAACAACTAATGAAATTGACAGAAAAGTTGATTAACTGAACACTGTAGATGCAAACAGTTATGTACTACAATATATTATACGAATTTGAGGTTTGGTCTTTCATCATGAACCTACACCTTCGTGTGTCTAGAGAGATGTAATTTCTTGCAACATCATACCAATGTCAATCCAATATTTACTCCATATAATAGTGGTTGTTACGACATAATTCAGTATGATGGTTTCCTTCAAATTTCTTGTATATATGTTCTAACATAGTTTTATACTTCACCTAAAAAGAACAACTTGCATACAACACTTTAGAGTATCACCATATCCCTTCTTGAATACCAATTTAATCAACTAATGGATTCGACTAATGGAAACATTCAATTGAACAACTTCAATAACACTCTCCTAATCCCCGATTCACCCACTTGTTCTAAATTGTTCTTGATTTGGACAATTCGAGTGATGATGACTATGTTCTGAATGTGCCTCCACCAGATATTATTGTCATTAACTCCGATGATGAGATGGAACATAACAGCAGTGGCATGTCAAATGTTGATGACGCTTGACGTGTGAAATATGCTTAACATAATCGGATATATCAATTTATGTTATGATTTTTTATGTTAACTGTTGCGGAAGCTCTCTCAAAAGGATCTTCAAACGGTAGTTTTTCAGGCTCAGTCCAACGTACATTTCTCAACCAACAACCAGTCCAATCGGTTTCAAATCACAACCAATTGATTCACCTTGGTTGCTACGCAATCTTACCCACGTAGGACAAGAAAGGATGATGATTTATGGCCACAAAGGCTAGAAGAAGATACCACAAAGGTATACTATGAAAGAACCACCAATTGCACACGTTATACAAGCGTTCTGGACA
>NW_019232084.1:1519-2744 GCF_002742605.1 Olea europaea var. sylvestris
TCAATAACACAAATATGATAATATTGCTTGAACAAAATAAGAATCGAGGAGGACGATGTACACCCGATGACAAAATAAGAATCGAGCAACGTCGTTAGGTATATCCCAATCCACTTCCTTCTCAACTTAAATAAATAGCTTCACTATAGGAGCAGCTACCAGTAGACGATTGTGTAATAGCTGGTCATGTAATGACTTTCTCCTCAAGCAAGCAGCACGAGCACAAGGTGTACAATTTAACTGGAAATCATGACAAGCGCGTGTGTTTTCCAAACTTCAATCATATATATGTCACTTGATAAACTTACTTGTATTGAGTTATTGGTCAAGTCATGCGCTTGAAGCAACTAGATTGGAATGCTATACTTGACTCATCCTACATCCTCGATGTCAAAATACTGCTACAGTTGGCGGTGTTTGTATGATATTCATAAAACCAATTTGTATTGTACTTCGAATGTGTTCGACTAATCATGTTATCGGTAAGGTACGAGCATGTCTCAACATTGAATCTAAAGATTTCACATTGTTGTTTGTCAGAATGTTGTACTGATCTCCAATAAAATGGGTTCTAGACTAATAGGCAAACTTGGCTTTCTTCAAGTATGAAGCTAATCTACTACGTGTGCTGTGAATCTCTACCGTTAGTGTTCGAATTTTTCAACCCAACATGCCATATCAGCTCTTTCGAAAAGAAACACCATACTTGAGCTATTTTACCGATGTATTAAGTCTTCTCCATATACCATATACAACAATCATGATGGGATAGAGAAAAAATGCGCTTGATGGCTTTTTCAAAACTTCTTTTCCTATCAGAAACAAATACAAAGTCCATCGGAGTCACCTATTTGATCTTTCAATTTAGACAAAAACCACAAGCTTAACCACAATTTATTTGTTTTGACATCCATGTCCCTCAAGCTAATGGATAAATCTGTTTGTTAGTGTCCTGCCCAATTGCCAATAGGAAAGTCCCTTTGTATGGACCTTTGAAATTGCTCACAGCGATAAATGTTATTGACCCCAAATATTGCAAAACCGTGGTATGCTTGCACCAAATGTGAGGAATAAGTAATGAAACCCGTCATGTGAATTGGTTTCAATATATATTACCGTATCCAAATTCTTCTCTCCAGGATTGTGATATTGTGAAGATAATTTCTGAAAAATTTCACTTGGCGTACCACGTAGCAAGGTTAAAGCAACTTCCTTGTCCTTGCTT
>NW_019232085.1:0-2744 GCF_002742605.1 Olea europaea var. sylvestris
GGAGGCCCAAACGAAGGAATTTAGGTAAAATCTCGTGATCCCAGGTCTGTACCCCGAGTCCAATTTCGCGGGCCGTTTCCAATTAACCTGCCAAACTTCGGCCCATTCCGACACCGTCGCAACAAATGACAAAATTGCCCCTGGTGCGGTTTTGCTTCGTTAATTTTCTATCCTGCACTTCTTCAACCTGCATAATTAATAAGGAAACTAATTATTCGGAGGCCCAATCGAAGTAATTATGCTGAAATCCCGTGATCTCGAGTTTGTGCCTCGAGTCTAATTTCGCAGGCCGTTTCCAATCAACCTGCCAAATTTCGGACCATTTCGAGATCGTCGCGATAAATGACCAAACTGCCACTGGTTCGATTTTCTTTGTTAATTTTCTGTCCAGCACTTCTTCAACCTGACATAATTAATACAGAAGTTAATTATTCGGAGGCCCAAACGAAGGAATTTGGCTAAAATCCCGTGATCCCGGGTCCGTGCCCCGAGTCCAATTTCGCGGGCCATTTAAGATCAACCTGCCAAATTTCGGTCCATTCCTACATCTTCGCGACAAATTTCAAAATTGCCCCTGGTGTGATTTTGCCTTGTTAATTTTATGTCCATCACTTCTTCAACCTAACATAATTAATAAGGAAATTAATTATTCGAAGGCCCAAACGAAGGAATTTGGCGAAAATCCCGTGATCCCGGGTCTATGCCCCGAGACCAATTTCGCGAGCCCTTCACAATCGACCTGTCAAATTTCATCTCATTCCGAGACCGTCGCGAAAAATGACAAAATTACCCCAGTACGGTTTTGCTTTGTTAATTTTCTGTCCAATACTTCTTCAGCCTAGCATAATTAATAAGGAAATTAATTATTTGTAGGCTCAGACGAAGGAATTTGGCTAAAATCCTGTGATCCTGGGTTTGTGCCCCGAGTCCAATTTCGTGGGTCGTTTCCAATCAACCTTCCAAATTTGGGCCCATTTCGACACTGTCGCGACAACTGACAAAACTGCCCCTGCTGCAGTTTTTCTTTGTTAATTTTCTGTCCAGCACTTCTTCAACCTGACATAATTAATACGGAAATTAATTATTCGGAGGCCCAGACGAAGGAGTTTGGCTAAAATCCCGTGATCCCGAGTCTGTGCCCCGAGTCCAATTTCGCGGCCCGTTTCCAATCAACCTGCCCAATTTCGGCACATTCCGACACCGTCGGGACAAATGACAAAATTGTCCCTGGTGCGGTTTTTCTTTGTTAATTTTCTGTCCAGCACTTCTTCAACTAGACATAATTAATACGGAAATTAATTATTCGGAGGCCCAAACGAAGGAATTTAGGTAAAATCTCGTGATCTCGAGTCTGTGCCCCAAGTCCACTTTCGTGGGCCGTTTCCAATCAACCTGCCAAATTTCGGCCCACATCTACACCTTCGCGACAAATGACAAAATTGCCCCTCGTGCGGTTTTGCTTTGTTAATTTTCTGTCCATCACTTATTCAACCTGACATAATTAATAAGGAAATTAATTATTCTGAGGCCCAAACGAAGGAATATGGCTAAAATCTCATGATCCCGGGTCTGTAACCCGAGTCCAATTTCGCGGGCCGTTTCCAATGAACCTGTCGAATTTCGGCCCATTCCGACACTGTCGCAACAAATGACAAAATTGCCCTTGGTGCGGTATTGCTTCTTTAATTTTCTATCCAGCACTTCTTCAACCTGACATAATTAATAAGGAAACTAATTATTCAGAGGCCTAAATGAAGTAATTCTGCTGAAATCCCGTGATCCCGAGTCTGTTCCTCGAGTTTGATTTCGCGGGCCGTTTCCAATCAACTAGCCAAATTTCGGACCATTTCGAGATCGTCGCGATAAATGACAAAATTGCCACTGGTTCGGTTTTTCTTTGTTAATTTTCTGTCTAGCGCTTCTTCGACCTGACATAATTAATACAGAAATTAATTATTCGGAGGCCCAAACGAAGGAATTTGGCTAAAATCCTGTGATCCCTGGTCTGTGCCCCGAGTCCAATTTCGTGGGTTGTTTCCAATCAACCTTCCAAATTTTGGCCCATTTCGACACCGTCGCGACAACTGAAAAAATTGTCCCTGATGCGGTTTTGCTTTGTTAATATTCTGTCCAGCCTTTCTTCAACCTGACAAAATTAATATGGAAATTAATTATTCGGAGGGCAAAACGAAGGAATTTGGCTAAAATCTCGTGATCCTGGGTCTGTGCCCCATGTCCAATTTCGTGGGCCGTTTCCAATCAACCTACCAAATTTCGACCCATTTCGACATTATCGCGACAAATGACAAAATCGCCCCTAGTGCGATTTTTCTTTGTTAATTTTCTGTACAACACTTCTTCGACCTGACACAATTAAAACGAAAATTAATTATTCGGAGGCCCAAACGAAGGAATTTCGCTAAAATCCCGTGATCCCGGGTCTGTGCTCCGAGTTCAATTTCGTGGGCGATTTCCAATCAACCTACCAAATTTCAACCCACTTCGACATCGTCGCGACAAATGATAAAATTGCCCCTGGTGCGATTTTTTTGTTAATTTTCTGTGCAACACTTCTTCAACCTGACACAATTAAAACGAAAATTAATTATTCGGAGGGCCAAATGAAGGAATTTTGCTAAAATCCCGAGATCCAGGGTCTGTGCCCCGAGTCCAATTTCGCGGGCCGTTTCCAAACAACCTGCTAAATTTCGGCCCATTCCGACATCGTTGCGACAAATGACAAA
>NW_019232086.1:0-2744 GCF_002742605.1 Olea europaea var. sylvestris
GGCGCGATTTTTGTTTCCGATCAACTAGTCAAATTTTAGCCCATTCTGACACAGTCCAGAAAAATGACGAAATTGCCCCCGGCGCGATTTTTGTTTCCGATCGACCTGTCAAATTTGGACCCATTTCGACACAGTCCAGAAAAATGACGAAATTGCCCCCGACGCGATTTTTGTTTCCGACAACCAATCAAATTTTAACCCATTCCGACACAGTCTCGAAAAATGACGAAATTGCCCCTGGCGCGATTTTTTGTTTTCGATCAACCTGTCAAATTTGCGCCCATTTCGACACAGTCGCGAAAAATTACGAAATTGCCCCCTGAGCGATTTTTATTTCCGATCAACCTGCCAAATTTTGGCCCATTCCGACAGGGTCGTGAAAAATGACAAAATTGCCCTCTGTGCGGTTTTTTGCTTCCGATCAACCTGTCAAATTTTAGCCCATTCCGACACAGTCGCAAAAAATGACGAAATCGCCCCCAGCGCGGTTTTTGTTTTCGATCAACAAGTCAAACTTTAGCCCATTCCGACACAGTCCAGAAAAATGACGAAATAGCCCTCGACGCGATTTTTGTTTCTGATCGACCTGTCAAATTTTAGCCGATTCCGAAACAGTCCAGAAAAATGACGAAATGGCCCCAGCGCGATTTTTGTTTCCGATAAACCAGTCAAATTTTATCCCATTCCGACACAGTCGCGAAAAATGACGAAATTGCCCCCGGCGCGGTTTTTTGTTTTCGATCAAGCTGTAAAATTTGCGCCCATTCCGACACAGTCGCAAAAAATGACGAAATTGCCCCGACGTGATTTTTGTTTCCAATCAACCTGTCAAAATTTTCCCCATTCCGACACAGTCGCAAAAAATGATGAAATTGCCCCCGGCGCGGTTTTTTGTTTTCGATCAACCTGTCAAATTTGCGCCCATTCCGACACGGTCGCGAAAAAAGACGAAATTGCCCCCGGCGCGATTTTTGTTTCCGATCAACCAGTCAAATTTTAACCCATTCCCACACAGTCGCGAAAAATGACGAAATTGCCCCAGGCGCGGTTTTTTGTTTTTGATCAAGCTGTAAAATTTGCGCCCATTCCGACACAGTCTCAAAAAATGACGAAATTGCCCCGACGTGAATTTTGTTTCCAATCAACCTGTCAAAATTTTCCCCATTCCGACACAGTCGCAAAAAATGATGAAATTGCCCCCGGCGCGATTTTTGATTCTGATCGACATGTCAAATTTTAGCCCACTCCGAAATAGTCTAGAAAAATGACGAAATTGCCCCCAGCGCGGTTTTTGTTTCCGATCAACTAGTCAAACTTTAGCCAATTCCGACACAGTCCAGAAAAATGACGAAATTGCCCTCGGCGCGATTTTTGTTTACGATCGACCTGTCAAATTTTAGCCCATTCCGAAACAGTCCAAAAAAATGACGAAATGGCCCCGACGCGATTTTTGTTTCCGATCAACCATTAAAATTTATCCCATTCCGACACAGTCGCGAAAAATGACGAAATTGCCCACGTCGCGGTTTTTTGTTTCCGATCAACCTGTCGAATTTGCGCCCATTTCGACACGGTCGCGAAATATGACGAAATTGCCCCCGGCGCGGTTTTTGTTTTCGATCAACCTGTCAAATTTTAGCTCACTCCGACACAGTCGCGAAAAATGACGAAATTGCCCCGACGCGATTTTTGTTTCCGATCAACCTGTCAAATTTTAGCTCATTCCGACACAGTCGGTGAAAAATGACGAAATTGCCCTCTGTGCGGTTTTTTGTTTCCGATCAACCTGTCAAACTTTATCCCATTCCGACACAGTCGCGAAAAATGACGAAATTGCCCACGGCGAGGTTTTTTGTTTCCGATCAACTTGTCAAATTTGTGCCCATTTCGATACGGTCGCGAAATATGACGAAATTGCCCCCGGCGCAATTTTTGTTTCCGATCAACCTGTCAAATTTTAGCCCATTCCGACACGGTCGTGAAAAATGACGAAATTGCCATCGGCGCGGTTTTTGTTTTCGATCAACCTGTCAAATTTTAGCCCATTCCGACACAGTCGCGAAAAATGACGAAATTGCCCCCGACGCGATTTTTGTTTTCGATCAACTAGTCAAACTTTAGCCCATTCCGACACAGTCCAGAAAAATGACGAAATAGCCCTCGACGCAATTTTTGTTTCCGATCGACCTGTCAAATTTTGACCCATTTCGACACAGTTAATAAAAATGACGAAATTGCCCCCGACGCAATTTTTGTTTGCGACAACCAGTCAAATTTTAACCCATTCCGATACAGTCGTGAAAAATGACGAAATTACCCCAGGCGCGGTTTTTTGTTTTCGATCAACCTGTCAAATTTGCGCCCATTTCGACACAGTCGCGAAAAATGACGAAATTGCCCCCTGAGCGATTTTTATTTCCGATCAACCTGCCAAATTTTGGCCCATTCCGACACGGTCGTGAAAAATGACAAAATTGCCCTCTGTGCGGTTTTTTGCTTCCGATCAACCTGTCAAATTTTAGCCCATTCTGACACAGTCGCAAAAAATGACGAAATCGCCCCCAGCGCGGTTTTTGTTTTCGATCAACTAGTCAAACTTTAGCCCATTCCGACACAGTCCAGAAAAATGACGAAATAGCCCTCGACGCGATTTTTGTTTCTGATCGACCTGTCAAATTTTAGCCGATTCCGAAACAGTCCAGAAAAATGACGAAATGGCCCCGGCGCGATTTTTGTTTCCGATA
>NW_019232087.1:0-17362 GCF_002742605.1 Olea europaea var. sylvestris
TGTTACACGTCTCCATAACTTACTCGCTCATATACTTCCGTTTGTTTAGATGCGATTTGCAACTTGCAACTTGCAACTTGCAAGATACTGCAAGATTCCATTATTAACGACAATAATAACTTATGTGTCCCTACCAGTGGATAGATGTGTTTAAATAATGTAGCTCCATATATTCCTCTAGAAGCCATTGTTGACAAACACCATATTTCACCATCAAAGTTACGTATAACACACACACTTCTAATTAGTTGTGGATTTTACCCAAGCAAATCTAACATTTTGATAAATTGGCAAAATATATTAGCCCCATTTGATACACATTAATGTAAAAATGAGAATGAAAAATATAATCGTTACGGGTGCCATTCAAGAGATAGAAATTCAACTATGGGGACTTTATGTGATGGATAACGATCATATTTTTTATTTTAATGGATAAATAACGAGAAACAAATGGAGGGCTAGAATTCGATTGAACAAATTTAGTCCATGTTTGTCATCCATTATATCACATTCTATTACATTATTTTTACTACAGTATTCATTTTCAACCACATATTTTTCATTAAAATAATATTATACACAAACTAGAAACATTTCCTTTTCCTTTTAACCACACATTTTTATCAATCTACTATTCCATAATACATTTTGAAAAATTAACGGGGCTTAAACACACCCTTAGTCTTTTGTCTGATAGAAATTAAAACCTCAAAGTCAATATATTAGAATCGGTCGAACAAATTTAGTCCCTATTTGTTAGAAGTTAAAATCTCAAAGTTAATAATTAATTTTAGCAATACATTTTATAGGATCCACTATTTTTAACCACACATATCATCAACTTCTATCAAAATCCAATAAAAATCTGATCTTAATCTTCACCAAACAGAAACTTATATTAAACCAATGTTCTAAAAAGTATAAAACATGACTAGGCATGGGGTGAAACTTCAAGCTTTACGAGCTTAAGAGAGCTATGCAGGACTTAGTTTTTCTTATTGTTAATATTATTTCAATTTTTTAAACGTTTCTAAAAATTATTTAATAATTAAAATAATACAAATCAAACATCTAGAACAATAAAATACTATATTTTTAATAATTCATGCCATTAATCAATTATATAATTTTCAAATTTTCGAAATGCAAAAATTAAAATATATTTCATAGTTTCAAAATTCAACTAAACAAATCTTACTTAATAGATTTATAGGAACTTCATACATGCATTTTGAGTCTGCGACAAAATAACGAGTCTCAATTTCATAATTATATTGTCTCAATATTCACTAATGGATTTGACACTCATCTCCCAAATATAAATATCATAATAGTAGTATTCCAAATTAAGCGAGTGGAATTGAACTATGTTCAAAACTCTCATAATAAGCAAATGTGGACCTAGCCCCTTGGGATCCATAGCACATGCCTGATAGCACGTGCATTGGTTGGATCTTGCTAATATATAGGTTATCTCTCTTTCCTTGTACTCCTTGATATCCAAACTTAAGCGTCAAACTTGAACTATATCAAGGGAACAATTAACTTTACATTTTCATCAATTTTTTATTCCAATATTTCAACATTTTTCAAGTTATAGCAAATCAGTTTTGGCCTTAATATCTCGTTCATTTGAAGTTAATTTTAAGGCGAGTATCTATTTTACGTAATAATTTTTTTGTTTGAGCCCCATTTTTTAGAAAGATAGAATTTATAACAGTGATTTTTTATAAAGTGTATGGTTAAAAGCAGTGGCGGATGCAAGTGGGTCGCCCTAGCTGGATTCTTCTGAACCATTGTCGGGTCTGTGAATCTGTGATGGAGGAGTTGCAGATTGATGCTAGTACGCACTTCGCCCTTGTTGGCTCCGGTTGCGCCTGTGATCCTGAATTATGTTTTGGCCTTTTTTTTTAATTGGGCTGGCCCAAATACAAAAGCCCAAATAGTAAAAAAAAAAAAAACCAAAATATTACCACAGACTCGGGCAGAGGTCCAGTTCCATTCCACTCTCCAGACTTCTCACATCGCTCCTGAATTCGCACTTCGCAGGCGATTTCAGAATCCAATTCCTTCCCGGTGAGCAACGAGCGTGAACAGCGTGCTAAAGCCAGAAGTCCCCACTGCAGCAAGGCGGAAGCCCGCAACCGCAACTCCCAATTGGTACGATTGTGAATTTGTATTTGTGAATCACTATCAATTTATCATTTCAATTTCAATTTTCGAGTATGACGTTAAATTGGGGCATATTTATTGTTTATGTTTAACTATTGGTTTTTTTTTTTTTTTTTTTTTTTTTTGAGTAATTTGTTATGCTCTCTCTCTCTGCCTATTTTGGTATTAATTTTTAGGGTTTTGATTTTTGAATTGCTTGCTTACAGCTTACTTACTGTTTGAGAATTTTGTTGAAATTGATTTTATTGTGATGTTTTCAGTTGGGCAATTTAGAGATTTGCGGTATTTTTAGGTTTTATCTATAAATAGTCCCATTCTTTTGACTTTTGATTTAAGTTTTTATGAATTGGTTTTATTGTGATTTAAGCTGGGCAATTTAGAGATTTGCGGTATTTTTAGGTTTTATTTGTAAATAGTCTCATCCTTTTGAGTTTTGATTTAAGTTTTTATGAATTAGTTTTATTGTGATTTAAGTTTGTATGAAGTGCTTATGGCTTTTAATAAATGGTGGAAACTGGAAAGTAAATAAGTAATGTTGTAATGGGAGAAGTTCAATAAGGAAAGTTGGGGCTTTTTAATAAATGGTGGAAAGTTTTTATGATGGTTAATAAATGGTTGAATTGTTGATTTTTTAATCAATTCTAATTGAAAATGAAATTGAGACATTTTGCAGATTATGGAATGATTTTTTCAATCGAAACGAAAGTCTATACCTAGTTCTAGTTGTGCTTCTAGTCTCGCCGCTACTTCTAGCCGAGCACTCGAGTTGTTAAATAACACAAAGAAATCTCGATCTCAATTGAATGTGGGTGATCTTATGTCTGATTTTAGTGCATTTACATATATATATTGAACTATATTTTCACATATATATAATTTCTAGATTTTAGTGCATTTACATATATATTGAATAATTTTTAATATTATTTAATCTAATTTTAATAAACGATCGGCCGTCGATCGGACGAGGATTTTATGATCGTTGATTGTCGACAATCAACAATCAAAGTCAACCTTCGCTTTAGCCGAACATTGATGTTAGATTCGCCACTGGTTAAAAGGTCAAAAAAAATTTTAAATTTACGTGTAAAATTTTTTTACTAAGAGCATGTATAATTAAAAGAGAGTTGAAAAATAAAAATGAAATTTTAAGAAATGAGGTTTAAAAACTGACAAAATATGCTTGTCCTATGTTAAAATTATTGGTAAAAAATGATCAATATCTTGCAATTTTCAACTAGTATCACTTGAGAAAATCTTTGCCAAGATCAAAGAAAGTCACAAATGAAGACCACAAAAAGGAAAAAGCAATTAGCTGCTATACGTCTTCATAATTTACTCATATACTTCCATTCGTTTAATTGCTTAGATACGACTTGCAAGATACCATAGATTCCATTATTATCGATGATAATGACTTATTTGTCCCTACCAACGGACAGACGTATTTAAATAATGTAGATTCCTCTAGAAGCCATTGTTGACAAGCATCATATTTCACCATCAAAGTTACGTATATCACACTCAACGCACACTCTTATAATTGGTTGTGAATTTTACCCAAGCAAATCTAACATTTTGATAAATTGGCAAAATATATTAGAATTCAGCTGAACAAATTTAGCCCCTATTTGTCATTCATTATATTACATTTACTACAGTATTCATTTTTAACCACATATTTTTTATTAAAATAATATTATATACAAACTAAAAATATTTCATTTTTTTAACCACATTTCTATCAATTTACTATTTCATAATACATTTTGAAAAATTAAAGGGGATCAAACACACCCTTAGTCTTTTGTCTCTGTTCGAAATTGAAACCAAGATTTTAATTCAAGTCAAAATCAATAATGAATTTTAACCATATATTTTATAAAATCCACAATTTTTCAACCACGCATATCATCAATTTCTATCAAAATTTACTAAAAATCTGATTTTAATCTTAACCAAACAGGGGCTTAGATTAAACCAGTGTTCTAAAAAACCGCGCCATTCTACTCCAAAAGTCAAGCCAGTGCCACTGTTTCTTCTCAAGCATCAACGTCAAAGAGCGAGAGTGTCATCCTTACCAAAAGGTAAGGTGACAGGCGAAACTAAACTCCTGTAGCTAAAAAGATTGGTTGCAATATGAGCAGTGCCCCTCACTCTACCCTACCGCCTATAGGCTGAAACTTCAAGCTTTACAAGCTTAAGCAAGCCAAGGCAAAATTTAGACGTAAAAAAGCGTTTTTTAATTTTAATATTATTTTAAATTTTTAAAGCATTTTAAAAATTGTTTAATAACTAAAATGAAACAATCAAACATCTAGAAAAATAAAATACTATATTTATTTAATAATTCCCACCATTAGTCAATTATTCAATTTTTGAAATATAAAATATAAAATATCTTTTATAGTTTTAATTTTCAACTGGACAAATCCCACTGAATAGATTTATAGGAACTTCGTGCATATTTTTTGAGTTTAGAATAAAATAACTAGTCTCAAGATCATAATTACATAACGAAGATAGCACCATAACTTAAATATTATTTAATTATTTAGATAAAGTCATTTTAGCTTTTGTACAGATAAAATATTTTAAAAACTTGAAATTAAAGTAAAATGAAACGTTTTTTAAGGGCTTGTTCGGTAGTAAATATGAAAATTGATTTTTTGACCGTTAGAGGAGAAGTGAGTCCCACCTGTGAAAAAATAAGTCAAAAGTAACAATCGAAATAGTGAAATAACAGTAAAAAAATTGATTTTTTAAAGTGAAAAATCAATATCAAATATGCACTAAAAAATAAATAAAAATTAAGGCCCTGTTTGGTACCCATTTTTTTCAAAATGCATTTTTCTCTCTCTTCATTTCAACCACACATTCTTTATTAAAATAATATTACACGTAAATCAAAAACTTTTCTTTATTTTTCAACCACACATTTCCCATCAATTTACTATTCAAAAATGCATTTTTACATATTAATATCTTCCAAACACCCTCTAATAAGATAAAGTCAAATAAAAGACTTCTTAAAAAGGAGAAAAAAAACTAATAAAGTGCATCTGGAAAGATGAAGAGAGGAAGGAATTTTGTAGAAAAGAAAATGGGTGAAATATTTTTTTTTTTAAATGAGTGGTTGAAAAAGAAAGAAAAATTTTCTATTTACGTGTAATATTATTTTTGAAAGATTATGTGATTAAAAATAGGAAAGAGAAAAATGAAATGTAGTGAAAATTAACGGGAGCAAAACGGGATCTCAATTGTCTAAGAATTGGCAAAAAAAAAAGTCTAAACCTAGGCGGCATGACCTAGGTATTTTACTCGAATTTCAAGCCTAGGCGGCATGACCTAGGTAAGCCTTTTAGAAAATTGAATTAAACCCATGTTTTAATTGAAAAGCAAGATGACCAACATAAACAAGCAACCAATACGAGTATCCAATCTCCACCGTAAGCGTGCAGATTCATTTCAACGAGCTCAGATCCTGTACTGCCGATTCCTGCGTATGACCTATAAATGATTTGTACGTGCCTCAGAGCCGTACTATACAACCATTAAAAGGATATTTCGGGAGGATTAAAATTAATTTTTTAAGTAAATTGTGAAATAAATTTTTAAAATATGTGATTGAAAAATTTTAAAATTCGGGGAAGATGTGATTAATATTGATTGCTTGAGTTTCACTTAAATTAAAATCAAATTTTAATCAAAATCAAGCAGGCTCTACCTGTTGTCTTTAATTGAAATTGTGATTAAATTTTTTAAAAGTCCTTTCAAATTCAAATATTTTAAATTAGAAAAATTCTACTTGTACATAATTATTGCACATAATGGTGTCCATAATGTGATGTGGCAAGCATCCTATTGTTGATGTTCAAGTGTGAAATTTGAATTAAAAGTTGGATCCAGTATCACGTGTAATTATGGATACCATTATATAAACAATTATGTACATGTAGCACTTCCCTTTAAATTGAGGCCTTGTTTGGTAGTCTTTTTTTCAAAATGTATTTTTCTCTATCTTCTTTTCAATCACGCATTCTTTATTAAAATAATATTATACGTAAATCAAAAACTTTTCCTTATTTCTCAACCACACATTTCACATCAATTTACTATTCTAAAATACTTTTTTACATAAAAATACCTATCAAGCACCCCCTAAAATTTTAATCCTTATTTTGTCATCATTATTTCCAAAATACACTCTTTCATCGATCATTTTTAACTACACATTATTCAATAAAATAATATTACAAGCAAAAAAATTTCTTATTTTTTAATCACATTCGTCATCAAAATACTATTCCAAAATGCATTTGAGACAAAAATAGGGCTCGAATACACTGTTAATAAAATTCATTAAAGTCTGCTTGTGTCCCAACTAATATTTTAGGGAATTTGAATATAATCCTTTAAAATATAGATATTTTCAATAACTCATGAATTTATTAGGATTTAAAAATTTCAATTATTAAATTAATTTAAAAATATTTGGATGTATAGCTTAAAAAGGAACTCTTTGACGAATTTTAAAATTCCTTTGAAATTAAAGTCTACCCAACTAAAATTTTAATGAAATCTTTTAAAATTTAAGCATCTCAATAATTTATGAATTTAAAATGATTTCATTAATAAAGAAGATTTCATTCAAGGACACCTTAATAGTGTAAATGTACAGTCACTATACATTTTATAGGAGCAAGTTAGTCCTCAACATTTGAAACATCACCCGTACTTTCTCGGACAATTGAATCTTAGTAAGGTTGAGCATTTTTATTCGAAATTCTAGTTAAAATTCAATCGGTCTTAGTTCTCAAGATCAAGAACCAAACAATTCTAGTTCAATTCTTAGATCTACTTCAATTCAATTTTAAAATTATATATATATTTTTTATGACTTTCAATTATACCAATCATTAATTTATATGACTTCAAATAAAACGATTCAAAATAATTTATGCTCACTTGAATATAGCTCGTGAATTAAACAACAGTTTAAACCTTACAATTATTTTAAGTACAAAATGGAATCAAACAAAATTGAAGCATTTCATTCTGGTTTAGTTCAATTCCATTGATAAAATTTATATTGAAAATCACCGATTAGTGATGGCAACGTGGCTGGGCTGGGCGGGGCAATTTTCTTGCCCCGTTTAATTTTTTTTTTTAAATTTCGAATTTAATAAAATACGGATAACATTCAAGTTGAACTTTTAATAAAGAATGCTCTTACTTTATGTAAATTTAAGTTTTTGTTTTGGGATAAAATTATTTATAGTGTAAAATGATTTTTAGATAATGTGTGAATAAAAAATATGAAAAAATTATAGGTCTACATGTAAATTATGTTATTAAAAAAATTGTGATAGGAAATAAGTTTAAATAAAAAGCGATTTTGAAATATGTTGCATAGATGAACTCTATATTTATATATATATATATAAAAAGAATTTCATGGGGTGGATGTCCCGCGGGGCGGGTTTTTTTGCCCCATTCGGGGCGTGGCGGGATAAATTGCCATCACTATCACCAATTTAAATTAGAAAAAATTGGACTCTGAAAAAATACAAATCTTCATAAAAATACCACATAATCACGTCATTTCCAATTTTATGAAAATAGATTTCGATGGTATCTCTAACTTTGAAGTGAGATACGTTTTCACGAGGATCACGAGAAAATTCACCAAAAATTGAACAATACTTATTATCTATTATACCTCTCATAAAATGTTGGAATCAACTTGTCATGGAGACAATATATACAGGACCAATCGTAAAATTTTTTCTTAAACAAAATCTAATTGGAATGAATTGCACATATCCCTAACGTAGGAGATCCCGCCCCGCGCATCCCTTTGCATTTACGTTTTGCCTATATAAACATCGACAACTCATCTTCCTTTTTCTACAAAAAAAAATATATTTATTATTAAAACTTAAAAGATTCATCATCGCCGGGGAAGATCATGATGAGTTACGCCGCCGGTGTTCTTTTCCTCTTCTCACTCTCGATCGCGTCTATCTCCGATGGTCGGGATATAATTAAACTGCCATCAGAAGCTCTTGAAATCTCGGGCAACGGCGGTGCCGGTGCCGGTGCCGATGAAGATTCTACAGGGACCAGATGGGCTGTCCTGCTTGCTGGGTCCAGTGGCTACTGGAATTACAGGCACCAGGTTATCATTAGCCCTTCTAACAATTTATTTATTTTAGTTACTTTTTCAGTCAGACGTGACAAGAAGCTGGACTTTAATAGGGATAGATCTGGTTTTAGTTTTGATTTTCTTGCTGAAAATTTGAATTGAGACATCAGCTGACACATTGTAATTTTCATTCCTTTTGTCCATTGCTGATCATACATATGTGTGTGTTGAAAATTCAAAATATCTTTTTATTTCTTAATTTTTAAATCAAAATATTTAATTTTATTATTTTTATTTTGTTTTGAAAGCCAAAATATCTTCAGTTGTTTGTCCGTAATAAATGTAGGAACTCAGCCGACCCAAATGGAAAAGTTAATAATTAGTTTTGTTTTCCAGTTACTGAACTAAAATGAAATTGTTTAAGACGGTACGACTGTGTAGTTTGTCAAATAAAGCCAGGCTTAAAAACAGGGAGGAAGGAGATCGAGTGATTTGGCAGCAAGTGATTGGTGTTTTTTGTTTTAATTTTTCGATCAAATCACGGGTTGACATGTCTCTCACCCGTTTTTTAACCTGTATGTGTAGCATGATTCTTGCTTGTCATGGAGTTATGTTTACATCTTGAATTAATCTACTTGTACAAACTTTGTAAGTTTATTTAGGCCCTGTTTGGGCCTATTTTTTGACCTAAAAAATTGATTTTTTGACCGTTATTTCACTATTCCAGCACTTCTTCCCTCTCTAGCACTTCTTCTCTCATAGGGGATCCCACTTTTCTCCTAACGGTCAAAAAATCAATTCTCAAAATCACTCCCAAACAGGCTCTTACAAATTAAGTGTTAACAAATTTTAGGCCATTGATTTCACAAATTGTTTTTGAAATAATTGGTCTAAATGTTGATAACACATACTTTGTAAACCAAGTTTGTCAGTTTGTACAAATGGCACAATTCTTACATCTTATGTGAGACCTTTCACTAAGGCCCCGTTTGGTAAAAATCAATTCTCAAAATCCCTACCAAACGGGGCCTAACTCTTCTTTTACTTGTTTTGTTTAATCCTTTACGTGGAGGACCACTTTGATATTAACACTATCATGTGCACGGAACATCAAGAAATAATATTTCACTTGGGAACAGTTTTCAAAGACTCTGTGACAATCATTTTGCAATTTTTTAATAAACTGAGAAAAGAATGAAGAAAACAAAAACAAACTGAAAAATAGATCTGGACGAGCAGATTTCACCATATTGCCGAAATCTATACACTTGTTCCAAGATATTAATCATTAATCATTTCATATTCTGGCTGTTGGTACCTTATACTTGAAAAATGTAAAATTCTTGTACTGGACACCCAAATAATGGGAAATAAGACCTTTTATAACTTTTTGGTGGAACTACAAATACTCGAAACACAAAATGTTCACTTGGAATCCTACCTTTAATCAGAGGATCCCAACCATACAGACAAAAAGGTTTCAATATTAAAATTACATAAAAGTACCTATTGCTATTGCCATTGCTGTTTTCATTTTAATATAAGGATGTACATTTTTTTTAGGCTGATATATGCCATGCGTATCAACTCCTCAAAAAAGGTGGTCTCAAAGATGAAAATATTGTAGTCTTCATGTATGATGACATTGCTTATGATAGCGAGAATCCTAGGCCTGGAGTCATAATTAACAGCCCCCATGGTGCAGATGTTTATAAAGGAGTCCCAAAGGTTTGTTTTATTCTTGAATATGTAAGTAGATTGTGGAATGTTGAAACTGAATTTCCTTTTCCTCATGAACTGATTTTCTTGAGACAGGATTATGTTGGAGATGATGTTACTGTTAATAATTTTTTGGCTGTAATCCTGGGAAATAGAGCTGCACTCACTGGAGGTAGTGGAAAGGTTGTGGATAGCGGTCCAAATGATCATATCTTCATATTTTATTCCGATCATGGTGCTCCTGGAACGCTAGGTGAGTAGCTCTCATATGACGCTCTTCTTTTTATTTGGCCCTTTATTGGCTTATGTTTTTCGATACATACTAATGTATTTTAATGGAATGAACCTTGTGGTATTAATTTATTTTATGTAGAAAATAGTATTTTGCATTTTGTTCTTGAAATTGACACAAACTTTATTGACAGTAGTTCCTTCTATATATGTTTTAGTATCTTTTGGTAGGTGTAGCACTAGAATGGTTTAATGTAGCTAACTTGTGCATTATTACCTATAGTGTATAATATCATACTTGTTATTATTGTTTGTCTCGAGTTTTCATAGCGGACAATTTCAAGAGTATATATTGTTTCAAACTCTTTATTTTCATTATGCAACTCAAGTCAATTTAAGTACTCTTTGTTAGTCGTCTGGAGCTGACTAACTGTATCCTTATCCTGCATTGTGCTGTATACAACACCTAACTCTTAGTTCTTAAGACATCTGGAGGTAAGTCTACATCCCATACAATTTATAAGCAATGGCCTGAAGAATCCGAAATATGTTGTTTTGGGCAGATGCCATAGTGTATCAACATGGAATGGATTACTGCCAAGAAGGAAATTAGAGAAGTTTTAAATTGCAATATAGATCACTGACCTATGTCATTTATCTCAAAACTACCTTATACCTTTTGTTATTCCCTTTCTTTCTTTGTTTTTTCATTTTTTTGATAGGTCCCTTTCTTTTTTGTGGTGTGAAGAATAATTGGTATTTGCAAAAATTAGTGGTCTTTTAGAAGTCTACTTTCCTACTTTGTCATTTCATTTGGATACTACTAAAACTTGAATTCACTTTTAGTTTTCTAAGAGATACTAGTTATACGAGTTGCTTATTTATTTTGTTCTCATATGTTGTCAGGGATGCCTACCAGTCCTTACCTCTATGCGGATGATCTGATAGATGCTCTGAAAAAGAAGCACGCATCTGGGACATATAAACGCTTGGTAAATTTTATTATAAATTTCATTGGACAAGTAAAATATTTTCCAGTCAAGCAAGAACTACAATTTTGCTGTTTTCTCCCCTTAAATAGGTATTTTACCTTGAAGCTTGTGAATCTGGAAGTATCTTTGAGGGTCTTCTTCCTGAAGGCATGAATATATATGCAACCACTGCATCCAATGCGGAAGAGAGCAGTTGGGCAACCTATTGCCCAGGAGACTATCCTAGTCCTCCACCCGAATACGAAACCTGCTTGGGTGACTTGTATAGTGTTGCCTGGATGGAGGACAGGTGTGCATTACTTTTTTATTGTGTCAATCATCATTAAAAGATCAACATAGGTATCGGGAAAAAATTATTTGCATCATTAGTTGAGATAGTTGGATTGTTCAAGCTTTATCTGCTGGAAGCAGAAATATTAATTAACCAAAAGCAGATTTGGTAACATTATATAGTGGATAAATTAAAGGAAAAGAATAAGGTTATCTTGATAATAATATAATTTTGAGGGGTTATGACTAGAGTATTTATTGACCGTATTTGGCTTTTTGTTCGTTAATTGACATTCAAATCTCTGTCTTCATGAGCAGTGATATACACAATCTGCGGACTGAAACTTTGAAGCAACAATACCAAGTGGTAAGATCATGAGGCCAGCTATATGATCAACTTGAGCAGTTTGTTTAAACTAGTTCCCCTTAGGCATCATTTGTCCCTTTGCTTGTGTCTTATGGATTTATTATGTTGGCATTTTCAGGTCAAAAAGAGAACTTCAAATGATAATTCTTACTACGACGGATCCCATGTCATGCAATATGGTGATCTACAGCTAAGCTTGGAGCATCTTTTCGTGTATATGGGTTCAAATCCCGCAAACGATAATTTCACCTTTGTGGATGACAATTCCCTGCGGCCATCTTCAAAAGCCGTTAACCAGAGAGATGCTGAACTTTTGCATTTCTGGAATAAGGTATGCACGGCTTTTGTTTTTACAACATCGACTCCTCTTTATGCTTCAATATTTGTTTCTAGATGGTAGCTTTTGGGGTTAATGTGCAGACATTGTGTAGAAGCTCCAAGAATTGAAACAATGTAATGTGCACCATAGTTTGCTTAAAAAATCAGATGCAAACATATATAAACTTATATGTAATAAATATGAATCAAATTTTTTACATTCATTTGCCGTAATTCGTCCTTCAATTTGTTGTGTATGTATAATTGACTGGTGCTGGATATATTCATCCCATGACACTGTTGATTCGAGAGTGAGTTTCAAGTTTGGATATATCATCAGCTTTTTTGGGCAAATCTTATTTACTCACCCTTATCCCACGTGGCAGTTCCTCAAGGCTCCTGAAGGGTCTGCTAGGAAATTTGAAGCTCAAAAACAGCTTGCCGAAATTATGGCACACAGAGCACACGTTGACAGCAGTATGAAACTTATTGGAAAACTTCTGTTCGGAATCGAGAAAGGTCCTGAAGTATTGAAGACCATTCGGTCTGCTGGAAAGCCTCTTGTTGATGACTGGAGCTGCCTTAAATCGCTGGTAACGTTCATAGCTCATTCACCACACTAGTACCATATGTATCCAATCTACTTAGTTTTACTTATTCTCGGTAAATTTGATGAGATAATTTCACATGATATCGAAGCATGTAGAAGTCCCGGGATCATGTATCGCTGCCACTCATTCAGGATGTTAAAGTGAAAAACTTGACCAATCTGGCTCCTTAAGGGGCTGGGTTGAAGACTAAATTTAAACAAACAGAAGTCCCATTTCTAATAGGACCAAGGACCACAGTACATTTCTTATGACACTACTTCTACTTGCTAGCCCTTTTAGACAAGGGGGCAGTAAAATTCAAATATTTTCTTCTTAGAATATATTGATTAACTCCATAAACTGGACAAAAGCATGTCATTTTTACAATTATTATCGAGCATAATTTCCCGTGCAGGTCAGAACATTTGAGCAGCATTGTGGGTCACTGTCCCAGTACGGAATGAAACATATGCGTGCCATTGCTAACATCTGCAATGCCGGCATTGGGAGGGACCAGATGGCTGAGGCAGCAGCACAAGCTTGTGTCAGCTTCCCTTCTAATTCTTGGAGCTCTCTCCACAGGGGCTTCAGTGCATAATTGCTGCAGAATCCTCCATGGAAAGATGCATAGGTGACAGGACCTCCCATATATGTAATAGTTTGATTCAGGGGCGGTGGGGGACCCTTAAGGTTGGAGTTCAATCTTTACATGTATGTATATATATTGCTATCATGAAGTGAACTTAATGATTTAGTGGCTTTATTGTAAGTGCGACTGAGTGGCACACCTATCTGCTTGATCTCTGTTTTATGTAAATAATGTTAGTTATTATATGCATTAAGTTGTTACTAAGTTGGGTTTTCAATTACCTGAGATTCATAGCCATTTTCTCTGGGGAAAAAAATTCACAAATGAGGTTTTAACTATGCACAATTCAAAAATCAGGTTTTAAGTTTAATTAATGCAAAAATCAAGTCTTTACCTAATTAATTAAAAATATTTATTAATGTTGTAAATGATAAGTTTATTAAGGTTTGTTAGTGAATGACATCATTACCCCTACAACCCTAGGAATTATTGCCTTGTATCTCTGATTCTTATCTATAAATATAGGGTGTTAGTTCTGAATAAAAACACACATAAGTCTATTGACTTCTTTTTGTTCTCTTCTTTTTTCACAGCACGTTATTAGCACGATAGTTTAATTTTTCAAAATTTAGTAAACGTGGTAACTTTTTTTTTTTTAAGTATAAATATTTATCATATGTATTAAAATTAATTTAGAGGCATATGAATTCTTTCGATGTACATATACATCATAACCAGGTTGCTTATTCTCTTCCGCTTTTTGTTGGTATGCATATTATTTTTAATTCACGTTGGCGTATATAATTTATATACATTAATTCATGTCTTTTGATTCATGCACAATCAATTTTGTCACATATTTTTTTCATATATTAATTTTGTCTTTTGAATCTACTACATATTAATTCTACTTTTGATTTTTGTATATGTGGAATTCATATCCATATTTAGTATCTTTTGCATATCGTAAAAGATTTAGCGATTTGTCAACTTCTATATATAGAGATTCTTTTTCCTAATGCATATTTAGTAATTAATTTTTCTATATAGATTTATATCATGTCTATATGGTAATTAAATATTTTTAGATATTATTCTATAAATTTCAAATTAATAATTTATCATGTTGTTGCTCCAAAAGTAGCACAATATTATAATTAATATTTCAAAAGAATATTAATTGTATATCTATCTATTATAAATAGTTCCTTGTTCCTGAATTAGTACAAAATTTCAATATTCCAGAAGAATATTAATTCAATTCTCCTAAAAAGGTATAATTTAAATTATATTTATTTTTAACGAATATAATGTCGATGTTCTCAAAGAAACACAACATTCGTTATATAAATATTCAAAAATAATATTTGATTGTTACTCAAGTAGAGCACAAATTTTAATATTATATTGTTTGTTCGAAAGGTAGAATGAATCGTTAATGTCAATATTTAAGAATAATATTGCACTCTTGAAGATTATATATCTCGTGCTCTTGAAGATAGCACAACTTAATATGAAATATTTGTGTTGATGTTTTGAAGAAACACAATATTATTAATATTTTAAAAAGAAATATTTATTGTTCCAAAAGAATATAATATTATAATTTTAATATTCTTGAAGTATATTGATGGATAAAAGTAAAAACACGAATTAAATTACTCTATTTATTTATACGTCCATTCTTTTGCAGATGCATTTAAATATTGATGCTCTGGATAGATTTTATTGCTCTCGAATAGTATAATAATATAAGATCTAACGTAAAATTACGTTTTTACTTTTGAAGAGTAAATCCTTTTATTATTTATTATTGTAAACAATAATATGTTATTGCTCCTGAAGAACATAACATTAAAATTTTCTATATTTCAGAAGAATATTGATTTATTGTTCTTGAAGAAATAATAGTAAAATATAATGTGATCTCGAAATAGCAAATTATAATTTTTATTAATATTCCACTTAAATTTTATTTGCTCTTGAAGAGTATAATTACATACAATCTAACATAAATTAAATTTTTACTTCTGAACAGTAAATTCTTGTATAATTTATTATCATAAAATTTAATTGCTCCTGAAGAGCTTGAATTATAATTTTCAATATTCTAGAAGAATATTGACACATTGATATTGAAAAAGCAATAATAAAATATTGAGTACTTTCGAAGTAGCACATATTTCTAAGAATTATACTTCGTTGTGTTCGTAAAAAAAACAAAAATTACATGTTTATCCGTAAACGAAAACATACAATTTAGTCATATGAACTTTGATTTTTATACGTTATATCATAGTTAATTGTGCTTTTAAGAATTAACTATTTCTTTTATTCGATTAAACAGCTATTTAAATTTGAAACTTTGTATTGAACCAAAAGTTCAATTATTTGGCATTGCTAGTTGGACTATTATTGGATTAATAATAATGCGAAATTTAAAAATTCAAAATGTATATTCAATGAAGAACTAAGATTCTTCAATCCAACGAATTTCTATATATTATTTTTTCTTTTTATCAACAATTGATCATTAAATATCACTAACTAAAATATGGATTGAATTCCCTATATTTCTGAAAATTAATTAGAGTAATATATGGGGCCCGTCACCCACTACGTTGACCATCTAAATATTATTTATATATAATAGATTTGAGATAAATATTAGATAATTACATGGTGTTTGTGACCTAAAGTTTACGAAATTAGTGCTCAAGCCATGAGCATAATTTTCAGATTATATTATCAAGATCGTGTCTCATTAATGTTAGTGGGCATAGATCTCAACATTTTAATAAGTGTTAGTGGGAATGTCAATAAATGGTTTAACATTGTAGTTTGTTACATGCCTTCAATTAATTTAATTGAGAAAAAAATACTTCTCATTTTTGTTTAGATGATTCTATTACACATCATGCCAATATCATAGTTTTCCCGTTATAATTAAATTATGGTAGCATTGTAACATCTCGAAATCATTTTCATATTTATTATTTTATTCTTTTGTAAAAATAGGCTCGAAGTGTTATCAAATTCTTTTTCGTCTAATTTAAGCGGAAATATCACTTTTATTAAGGGTTGAAATTTGAAAATGTGATTGATAATTTAATAACGATAAAATGCAACCTAAGTAAAATTTTCATATTAAATATAATTCTTGAAATACTTCATTCCAAACTATTAGTTTAAGATTTAACATAAAATGTCGAATGCTGGATTTCTAAAAATATTAATTAATGAGCATTAACATAAAGATATTATTCAAATAAAATTTGAAAATTATATTTTCTGAAAACTTTACTTGGCGAACCCATAAGTATCACTCGATCAATCTTCCACGCATCTACACGACTTGTTCTAATATGAAATTTTAGTAAGAGTAAGTATTTTGAAAGCACCAATAAGAATACGCGCACATTTTTATTCACATGATATAAATATAAAACTGATATATCATACTAACATTTCTTAAATTTAGAACTCAAAGAATTTCTTAAGAGTCCCCACATCCCGTAGCATTTAACATAATTGACCCAAGAGGTCCATCCCATAAGATTTAATATCTTTGACCAAACGATCCATCAAATAGGATTTAATATATAATTCGACCCGAAGGCCTTATAGTATTTCATGCCAAAATTTATATAAACATCAAGAAATAATAATTTACCACTTTACACGATATATTCTTACCTCAATTGATATGTAAAAAATAATAATGTATACATGCATTTTCATCTAAATCCTCGCAAAATATCGTTCGAACAGAAGTTCAAATGATAATTTATTTAGATGCATTTACTGATTAAAGAGATAAACATCAATTTTAAGTGCTCCAATACGAATTGATGTTCTTTGAGGACAATCTATTAGCATTATATTTGATATATTTATGGCACTTCTGAAATGTGATAGTATTTGATTCTAATACAAAAAAAAAAAAAAAAAAAGGGCTCTTTT